>NW_017962920.1:667523-927361 GCF_001661345.1 Ascoidea rubescens DSM 1968 | reverse complement strand
AGTTGATTTGTGAGACTGGTGGATTGGTATCGCTGTAAGCACTGGAGCTATCAGGCAAAGCTGTTCTGGCTTGGAATTGAAAGCTGTGATACACCTGTTTATAGTTTAGTATTTCAAACAACAATGAGCGCTCGAATGGGATGAAGTTGGAGTTGGAGTTGGAGTTGGAGTTGGAGTTGGAGTTGGAGTTGGAGTTGGAGTTGGAGTAATAAGCAGCGGATGGATTGATGTTGGGAATTGAGTTTTGGTCTGCACCCATGGTGCTGGTCCATGCAGATGATTTGCAAATAAAGTTTGTCATGATGAAAATAATATAAATAATATAAATAATATAAATATAAATAAAAAGAGATATAATATGATATATTGATAATTAACGATGGTTGATTATTATGAACTAATTGATAATTATGAACTAATTGATTATTATGAACTGATTGATGATTCAAACTGTTATCTTGAACGAATAAAAGTTATTTCCATCAGCAAAATATCTGTACCATATATGTGATTGAGTAGCATATACAAATGCAAAAGTTGTTTTATTGGGCACACATACATTGGACAGTATTTTGTTCAAAGTGTATGCTTTATTCCATTTGGAGCATGGTAGTTGATGTTTTGTAGAACTCTTGTGTTATTGAAGCAGAAACAGCAATAACCATAAGAGTAACAGTAACATTCACAGTCAGTTCTATTACAAGCACTATTACTGATGTAGAATTCAGCACTGCCTTTAGTATTTTCATTGCCTAAAATCAACACCAGCAATTTATGTGATTTGATTTGATTATAGATTAGATTAGAATATAGATTAAATTAAATTATAGTATAGATTAGAATAAAGATTATAATATAATATAATATAATATAATATAATATAATATAATATAATATAATATAATATAGTATAGTATAGTATACATAAAAACTAAAACTGTCTAGTGAAACATAAAACAGGCAAGATAAACCAATTAAAATAAATATTTATCTGCCAATTATTAATTATTAGTTATTGCCAATTCAGCATTATCCCATTCGGCATTATCCCATTATCCAATATAACGCCACAAATAATAACATATATCACTTTAACATCAAGATTCCATATCAATGTCATATTCGGAATCACTGCTGTTGTTTGGAATATTGTTAATGTCGTTGAACATATTGTTGATGTCTTTGAGCATAAGTTCAACATCAAACTCTGGTAAGTCGTCAAACTGGAAAGTTCTAGGAATATTACTTGAGATATCAATATTGGTGAATTCATTTAGCTCATTTAACTCATTAATTTCATTAATTTCATTTGATTCATTTGATTCATTTGATTCATTTTCTGCCAATGACTCAGATGCTATGTAGTTGTCTATACTGGAGTCCTGTAACATCTGCTTAGCTGCAAATTCTTCAATTTCAATAAAATCAAAACTACTAGGGTCGGATGTATTTTGGAAGACATAAAAATAGTCCTGATTGTAATCTTGATCGTGGTTTGGATCGTGATCCTGATCCTGATCATGGCTTTCAACATGCTCCAGAGTTTTATTAGAAACATCATCTGGGTATTCAAAATAATCGTTGAAATCGATGTTTAGATCTATGTTGGGATCTATGTTGGGATCTATGTTGGGATCTATGTTGCAATCAATGTTGCAATCAATGTTGCAATCAATGTTGCAATCAATATTGCAATCAGTGTTCGAATCGATAACAAGGTTGTCTTGTATGTTATTGTTGAGCTCTATGTTAAGATTGCTGTTCTCATCGATTTGCAAAACTTCCATATGGGTTCTAAGCTGTTTGAACATGGAACTATAAAATACATTATCACAAACATTATCACAAACATCAATTGACTGAGAGGCCCTTGCTTCTGTTGGATTATTGTTCAATTCATCACATATTTCAGGCAATACTCGAGGTACTGTGTAGTCAGTGGTAGTAGAGACAGCAGAAACAATTTTAGTGTGATTCAACACATCCTTAAAACTATCGATATAGTATTCAATAGAATCAGTACGGTTATTGGTATTATTTCCATCGGTAATATTAGCAGCGCTATTATTGTTGGCACTATTAATCCCATTAGCATTACTATTTGTATAAGCGCTTGAGTCACCATTGAATGTAGATGGATTAGGTGGTTGTTGTCTCAATGGTGCCCCTGTATTCAAACACTGTGCAAACTGACTTCCAGAAGCTTGAAAATACTCTCTAAAGACTTTCTGGCATGCTGCTCCAAATTCTTTGGGAGTTAGTTTGATGATGGACTTGAACACCCTTTGGTAGTAGCAGTCAGAATAGCCATTGGCTTTGACAAGCTGATTTAGTGTGAGTTTGGGTATCTGAGGCAATCCTAACATTCGGTTTTGCTCAATTGCCATGGCGTTGTTGGCTAGCATTCTGGCACTTAGCTGAGCGAGCTTGACGTTATAAGGCATGTTGTAGGAGATTTGGCCTGTCGCAGTGCCCGATTTCTTGTTGAATTTGGCATTTTTTTGTAGATCTCTCGACGCTTTTATGTACTGCTCGTGCATGTCGATCTGGCACACATTGGTGAATAGCTGATTGCAGCAGGATGCCAAAAGCCCAACCTCAAACTGATCACTGTTACCAATTATATTGTTGTTGTTGTTGTTTATGGTGGTGGTGGTGGTGGTGGTGAAGTAGTGCACACAACATTTGCACAAATTGTAATTCTGTAGGTATTGTAGTTGTTGTGCTTCACACTTTGTGATAAAGCAAATGTTGGGAGAAAGTTGTTCCTTTTCGTACTCCATACAAGCCGGTTCACAAATCATTCTGGTGCTGGTGTTGGCAACATAAAACACCGATTTGGCAAACGGATCATAGAAGTAGTAGGCAAACCATTTGTCAATGTCTTTATTGTAAGTATCAAACACTGTGGAGGTGAATTGTTTAAAGAATGCTTTTTTCAAATTGTTGTTTCTGGATCGTTGAGCAGGCATTGTAGCAACGATGTTGGTAAAGAGCAAAATCAAATAAATTAAATGGTTAATATCCCAAACAAATCAGTAGTATACAGATTGTATAGCTTGTATAACTTGTATAACTTGTATAACTTGTATAACTTGTATAACTTGTATAACTTGTATAATTGGAACAATTAGAACAATAGTTGTACAGATATATTAGAGTAGATTCCAGTTGTTTCTGAAATAAATAATTGCCAACTAGAAAGTCTGTCAATGGATGAGAAATCCCTGTTACTTATATATCATTTTATTACTATGGTCAAAGCTAATTGACAATGGCAAGCAATTATATCAGATTTCAATGCAAAAACTCTGGAAACCCAGCACATCAGACCATATATTTGATGCAACGATGTGAGTGATGTGACACTATCTCATGTCCAATTTGAATTTAAAAAGAAAACATATCACCCAAAATAATAAATTAAGTGAAAAATTAAGTGAAAAATTAAGTGAAAAATTAAGTGAAAAAATGATCAATAAATCAATAAATCAATAATCGGTAAACAAAAAGAACCAATTTCAACTCAATCATAATAACGAACATGCCAGAATTGCAACAATAGCAACCAAACTATTCCATTACTGTGTATATGGGTTATTTTTCATGGGTTATTTTTCATGAGTTATTTTTCATGGCATCTTATCGCCCTGCCCCCCCCCCCCACTCTGTTTCACTCTGTCTCACTCTGCTCTATTTCCAACACCTATCAGCACCATCATGCAGGGTCTTTGTGTCAAGCTTTTGTGTCAAGCTTTTGTGTTTGCTGTTGTGTTTGCTGTTGTGTTCGCTATTGTGTTCGCTATTGTATCAAGCTTTTGCTCAAGCTTTTATGTTTAATATTGTTGATTGCTCGAACCTCGTATTTCTGGCTTGTGTCTGTGTCTGTGTCTGTGTCTGCCACTTTTTATTCGTATCGCTTGGGTTTCCGACCACTGTTGTTGTTGTTCATGCGAGCAATCACATTGCTGATCCTCAGAAATATTTGTAAAGTCTAGAGATGGTGCGACACTTTCCAGAGTATTCAAGTGATTCCAGTCCATCTATTTCCCAGATATCAAGGAATTGATGCTCACACTATCGGGTTTTTATCGGATTTTTATCGGATTTTTATCGGATTTTTATCTACCTGTGTTTTGTTGGTCATTAGCCTGCTATCGCAATCAATGTGTGTATTATCACAGTGTGTATTGTTACTGTGTATATTATCGCTGTGTGTTTGTATATACGGAATAGCTATCTGAAATCAATGGTGGTTGAGTTGATCCAATGTTGCACGTCTGATCCACGTCTTGCTGTCTGTTATGGTCCCACTTAGAGTATAGTTCATCAAATCAATTTCTAATTGTCATATGACCAGAACTTCTATAACACTAACCGCGGTCGGAATTCAAACTACCGCCTTCACATCCGACCACTCAGGAGCAACAGCAAAAAGAGCTTGTTTGAGGAGCAGATATAATACGAAAGAAAGGCAACTCCTAATTCACAATGAATTCGTTGATCCAGGAGAGTCTAATTAGTTTGGACAACTATGCTAACGATTTATTCAGCAAATTGTCCAACCCGTCATTGAATTTTGCTGATTCGATTTTGTTGAAACCAGGCATAAACCAACCAGAAGCTGGCAATCTAAATGGTCATCTCTTTGAGAAAGGTATCAAATATAACGTATTAAACGATACAAGTCTCAGAAATCGAAGAAATAATGATGAAACATTGCTCAAGACTCTTTTAGAAGATATTTCGGCGTTGCAAGTGACTTTTAATAAATTATATCAAATTCTTAATCCAGTTAGATCGGGCTTGAACAGAAACAATAAAGGCAATCGTAATATCACCAATCATAATTCTAGTTTCAAGTTTAAAAATTCACCAAATAAGTCTATTGTTTTAAATTATACTTATTCCAACAGCAAGAGTGATATCAATGAGTTATTAAATTTAGATGATTTAAACCAATTAAATGAAATTCTAATCAACTTTCAAAATGGTTCATTGTCCAAAAGAATTTTAATCAAATTGGATTTATTAATTTCTTCAAATTCATTCAACTTTGAGGATGAATTTCAATCAGATATCAGAATTCTTGTTAATTTGGAAAATATTATTATATCATATATAATATTAGTCTACTATATTTACTTATTCTCTAATTCATTGAGTTTGAATCAAAATTTAAATGAGCATTTAAATTACTATAATGATTTACTTAATTCCAATATTGTCTTTAAAAGTTTGCATATTCTATCTAACTTACCAAAAATTCTTTACAATTTTGCTAAGGTTATTTTAATAGACATTATACAAACTTCTAACCATATTAACGGCGATAATGCTAATAATAATGCTAATAATAATGCTAATAATAATGATGATAATAATGAAAATAACAATAACAACAATGATAACAATTTTGATTTTTTTAACTTAAGTTTCAACATTTATAATATTAATCAAAATACTATAAAGTCTTCACTAAAGTTTGTTTTAAATATAATCAATGACAATCTTCAAAAAATCTATCACAATTCAATTTTTAAAAGTTCAGTTTTAAATTTTATTACAATTAAAAATTTTCATAATAATGAAAATACTATCAATAACACTAGAAGAATTAATGCACATCAAAATCTTAACAATAATTTCTTACCTTCTATTTTTATTAAAAACTTTAAATCTTCCTTAATAAATGTTATGGATTATTCTAATTTTATACTAAAATATCCAATCATTTTAAATGATTCAATAGTTTCCAGTAAAATTAAGAAATTGAACAATTTAAATAATTTAAATGCTCAAAAATTAGGTTCTTTGTTAATTGAATTTCCAAATTTTATCAATAATAACAATAACATCAGTAACTATAATAACAGCAATAACAGTAGTATTGCACTAAACGATAGCAACGAGTCAATTGATATTGAACAATCAATCGATCCTATATCCTTCAATAATTATTCATCTTTGATCAAATTTCAAAGTATTCTATCAAATAACTTTAATATAAATTTCAATTTAACTAAATCTAATAAAGAAAATCCTTTCAGTGAAAATGATGAAATTTTTAATAAATTAAATATTATATTTTTTAATAATTTACCAAATTATAATAAAAATATAAATAAGTTTTTGGTCAAAAACTCCAAACCAAAGTTTTTGACTCGTTATTGGATTTTGATTTTAATTTTATTGAAAGTTGGACCAAACCAATTTGTTAACTTATTTCATAATTACCCACTAATTATTTCGTGGATCAAAGTTAATTTAATCGATAGCTTGATTGGCATTTATCACAGTTGGTTATTAAAACCACTTCAAAACATTTTCAATACAATAAAACATGATGATAATTCGATGATTGCATTAGTTAGCAATAAATCATTAGAGAGTGACTTGGAATCATTAGAAAGAATGGTTTCTGAATTTATTCAAGATGAAAAATTGACTCCAAAATATAACAATTATAATTCTATTAACAATTCATCTCAAGATGTTGATTTATCTTTAGTCATGAAGTCTTATGAAAATGAATTAAAACAACCAATTAAGAATCTTTTGGTGGGTAATTTATTAAGAAACATATTGATTCAAATTCAAAAATTGAAAACAGATGGGCTAATTGCAGCTAACGGAATTGATAAATTGATTAAATCTCAAGAGTTGGTGTTCTACTTGATTGCTGGATCACCCAGTTTTTTGATTTTGCTCTGGTTATTGCAAAACTTTAAGTTGTATTTGAAAAAAGGTTATGTTAATGTTTTTCAGATCAATTTTTCCAAGTATAAATTAAGAACTTTGCAAAATTTAAACAACATTGAAAGGTTATTAATCATATCATTAAATGAACTCGATAATAATAAAAATAGTGGTGGCAGTGGTAATAACAATGGTGATGTGTATTTTATTGAAGGAATGTTGTTGTTAGAGATTTTATCATTAAAGAAAAATGGGTTAAATCTTCTTTCAAATGACCGAAAAAATGAATGGTTAAGAGACATTGAGGATTTAAGTAATCAAAATCTTAAAGTAGAATTAAGATTAAAAGTTATAAACAAAATCTATAATGTTTATAGAAGCTATTTGTATTAGGATGATCATTAAATTTCAAATAGGCAAGTTAACAATTCATGTTAAGAATTATTGATGGTGAACGTTCGTATGAAAACCATAGTCAAAGTCTGATAAAGTATATAAAGCTTTACATATTAGTATGTAAATAGAAATAAGCTAAATAAATAAAAATTATGTAAACAAGTAAAAATAATAATAATAATAAAAGATCGTTAATTTATATCAACTTTTTTGAAAGAAACTCATAAACCCAAAACCAGACAGAGATTCAGTTTTGCTTGATTTGGCAGCCGGGATTTGCACTGAATTGGGAACAACCAAAACTGTTCTGTTTTGATTATTTTGCTTATTATATGAGTTAAGGTTAGATTCTTTGTTGTCTTGAGAATTTGTATTATTCTTCAACTCGCTATTGTTTTTAGAAAAATTCGTTTTATTGAGATTTTTATGAGCAGAAAGTAGATTTATTTCATTATCAATCAAAATTTTCAAATTCTTTTTGTATGGTTGAATCAATTTGACAAAATTTTGATAAATTTTATTATAAGGAGGTAAATTATTAAAAATAGGTGCAATTTCAATCAAAGAGGTGATCTTGTCTAATATTTCAATTTTTTCCTTAATCTTATCATTACCATCATTTTTGGTGTCCCGATTTTGGAGATAAGTTTTGCCTGAAGTAGTGGTGTTAATATTATTATTTTTAGCAAACTGGCTATATTGATAATCAATTATATCATTTAGAATATATAGTGAGTTTTTAAAACTTTCAGGGGTAATTGAAAAGTTTGTGTTATTATTTTTATTAAAATTGAGGTTGATTTGGTCATTGTTATTGTTGTTTGTTGGAGCATACTGATTATTGTCATCATTAGCACTTTTTTCATTATTAGTGTTATCATTTAATAAAGTTATTGATTTGATTGTTTGAAAAATATTTAGTAAAACTAACAAATTTTCTTTAATTTTTTGTAATTGGATTAGTTTGTTTATTGAAGAAGGATGGTTGTGTAAATGATACTGATCTTTGTTATTTTTGTTTTTATCTTCATGTGTTTTGCTGAAACTACCAGTTGTTAAATTTAATTCATCAATTTTGCTATTAATTGTGTTAATATCATTATGAAGATTAACAACAGAATTTGATAGGTTGTCAAGATAGTATTCCAATCTAATAATGTTATTATTATGGTGTTCTTCTAAATCTTTTGCATCGTTATCATTTTGATTGGCATCAGTATGAGTTAAATCATTTTGGTTGATAAAGCTACCATTTGATATCACTTCCACTGAATTATTCAAAGTAACAACTTTATTCGATAACTCATTAGACAATTCAAATGAATAATAATCCAAATAAGATAAGAGTTCATTTGAATTTTTCATTAGATTCTTCAAATTAATATTGTTAGTCAAACTGCTATTGTTATTAGTTATTGAAATCGAATTGTTTGATCTTATGATTATGTTATTGAAAAAAGCATCCAAGTAGGCATGAGGCACAAAGTTCTCATCAAAAAACATAGAAATGGGCTCTTCATTATCCTGTTGCAAATCTTGATTTATTTTGATATCCATCGTTCCAACTCTTTATCATAAACTCTTTAAGAGAGGTAGCTCTGGGAGATAAGACCAGGATTATATTCCGTACTTAATTGAGTTTAGAGGTGAGAAACAAAATTACATAAGCAAGCCAAAGCGGATCACATGTGAGTTTGGAAAGCAGCTGATTGATTTCAGTTGTGACCCGACATAAATCATGCAGACACAATAATATGTATAATATTGTATCAGCCACAAACAAGGATATTAGGGCTTTGATGATTTAACTGCCCTGAATAACTTCACGTGCCATATTTACAAGTAACAACAAAATATTTAAGTCGTATTTAGCTTCAATCATCACGTGAGAACAGTTTTTCCTTCTGCCATTCTCAATTAGAAAGAAGAAATAATCGGTGGAAATTTCAACATAATCTTAACAGGAAAGAATATCTTTGGAATTAATTATTAAAAGCTCGTTGAATCAGGTTTCAATCTAATATATCAAAAATGGTATGTGAACATAAGTTATTTGGTTACTTTTAGAGTCAGAATAACTTTACCATTGCTTGGATGATAATCAAAAAATAATGGATTATTGTTTCACCATTATCAATTAATGATGATGGGGAAAAGAAAATAGATGAAATCAAATTAAAGTACACATTTTTTTATGATTTTGGTGTGGTTTTGATTTTACTGTTTAGTTATTCATCTTTCTTGCTAATAGTTCTGTTATTCTTGATTGTTGCCAACTATATTTCTTTTCTAAACTTGTAAAGAATATTATGAACTAACCCTCATTATAGGCCCCAAGAAAAGTTGCACCATCTCCATTTGCTAAAAAAAATAAAGCATCCAAAAAAACCAAAAATCCTTTATTTGAAGCATCAGCTAAAAATTTTGGTATTGGACAAGCCATCCAACCAAAGAGAAACTTATCCAGATTTGTCAAATGGCCAGAATACGTTCGTTTACAAAGACAAAAGAAAATCTTACAAATTAGATTGAAGGTTCCTCCAGCAATTACTCAATTCCAATCTACTTTAGACAAGAATACCACCATTCAAGCTTTCAAATTATTAAACAAATACAGACCAGAAACCGCTTCTGAAAAGAAAGAAAGATTAACCAAAGAAGCTGCTGGTATTGCTCAAGGTAAAACCAAATTTGATGTTTCATCTAAACCATTTGTTGTCAAATACGGTTTAAACCATGTTGTTTCCTTGATTGAAAACAAAAAGGCTAAATTAGTTCTAATTGCTAACGATGTCGATCCAATTGAATTGGTTATTTTCTTGCCAGCTTTATGTAAAGCCACTGGTACTTCTTATGCTATTGTTAAAAACAAATCCAGATTAGGTCAATTAGTTCACAAAAAGAACGCTGCTGCTGTTGCTTTAACCGACGTTAAAGAAGAAGACAAACCAGCTTTAGCCCAATTGATTTCAACCATTGACTCTACCTTTGCTGAAAAATACGAAGACAACAAACGTCACTGGGGTGGTGGTATTATGGGTGCTAAAACCCAAGCCAAATTAGCTAAGAGAGCCAAAAAAGCTGCTGAAGCTGCCAAAGTCTAAGTGGTTGCAATGATTACTTGACGCTTACTAATATTGGTTAATTATATTATATTATTTTAGTTACTATATATTCCTCTATGATGTATATCTATTATGCTTATATAGTCCACTCAATATATAATTAAAATAATAAAATTTGTACATTAGATGATTTTAATAAGCTAGTGGAGGATAATACAGTTGAAGAAAATCAATTCTTCGTTTATTTATATATTAATGTAAAAAGCTTATAGTCGTTACAGTGATGTCACTTTAATGCTCTATAGATTTTATAAAGACTGTAAATATTTCGATCTTTGTTTCGATAACCAAACAGCTTTTCTTAGTAATTGCTTGGTTATTTTTGAACCACCTCCAGTGATACTAAAATATGTGAATTCATCATTATCATCGCTGTCATTTTGATTATTTATTGGAATTATATTGACTCTAGAATAACATTCAGTTTCTTCGGCCTCACCTTCAATATCGCACAACAATACGGTTTCTTTATCATCATTATCATTGGGAGAAATATTATTTTCATTGTGTGGCTCAGACTTTATCCTATCAATAAAACCAAAAGTTGAACTGAACCCAATGATGCTCTGATTCAAAATTAATGGATAAGTATTTGAATCATCACAGATCAAACTCAAGTCATCCTCAATCAAATTATTTTTATTTTTATTTCTGCTTGTATTTATATTGCTGTGAGCACTGTTGTTAAGAATATTTGACAAGTAAGCATTTTGTTCATCAATGTAAACGTTGGGTAGATGAACATTTTGCAAAGTTTTCAAAAGAGTTGAATAAATTATATCGAACAATGGTCCTTCTCTATTGAATATCTTAAAAGTTGCATGTAAATTAAAGTTGAAATTATTTTTGGGTTTAAAATCATTTAGATTGAATTCTTTGTTTTCCAGATTTTTTTCATCATCGGCATTACTATAGTATGTTGTTTCTTTATTGGTAATTGGGTCTGTGAATTTTATACCCAAATTGATCTTTAATGAAGATTTAGGAATTAATCTTGAATTTAATATCAAGTTATACAACTTCTTGGCCAAAATCATCTCTTCATCAGTAGGCGCACCAAATCTTCCTCTAGCTATTTCGATAATCGGATATATTGGCATGAATTCGCTATTTGTATTCTGGTTTTGATTGCTTGGATCATTCTCATATATTTCGTTGTATAATTGACTTGATTCCAATATGCTTGAATCTGAAGTTAAAGATTGTTCAGTGATTTTGGCAAATATACCACATATCACAATGGTATTGCCATTTTTAACAGTGGTCTTTGCAAGCAAATTCTGATTGTCCTGCAAATTACTATCGTTTATTTGGATGGACTTGAACTCGTTAAAAGATCTCAAAGAGGGTCTTATGTTCAAGTCTAAATATTTCTTGAGCAATAGATCAGGGGCGATTCTTTGTAAAACGTAAGGATTGAAGTTCATTGGTTTCAACTCAAAGACTTCATCGTCGCCTTGGTTGTTGACCTGAGCTGAGTCTATTTTGGCAGCACTCATATTGGACAATCTCTCGACGTTAAGCTGGAACCAGTTCTGGTAATTGTTCTCTTCTCCCTTCTCCATTCTTTGTTCCATTTCTTATAAACAAAAAATAAATTTTCCAGCCGGGCTTCGTCGGCGACGGAGACGCGCAGAACAAAAGTGCGTTTGTGCTGTGATGCAGTTGATGGAATCACTTAAAGTATAGTGAAACAAATGGCAATGGGAGTCTGGTGTCGAGTGTTAATTGGGAGTCGGTTGTTTGGTGGCGAGACAAATTTTGATCTAAGTGCTTAGTGGTTGTTGGGCATGGTTGAAAGACAGTACAAAGGATATTACAACAGGCCATATAGCAGATACAGAGCTAGGAGCAATTTTCAAAAGAATAACAACGAAGGATATGCTGAGCAAGATATGGATGGAGATGATAGAAATATAACTAACAGAACTCCATCTCCATCTCCTTCATTTTCATCGTCTTCATTGAATGACTTCAAGACTGCTCCAATAGCATCAAAAAAAAAGTACTATGGTAAATCATCAAAATATAATAACAACCATAGTAATTTTCATCATAAAGATAACGATTCAAACAGTTATAAAAACAGTAATGGTGGGAACAAATCACATTATATTTATAACAGAGACAAGGAATTGATTAATGATTCAAGCTCAAAAACAAAGAGATATTTAAGGTTTAATAGTAGTAGCGGCAATAATCATAAAGCTGAAAATAATAGTGAGGAATATGGATTGATCAGTAGAAATAATGATAACAATAAATTGCAGAAATCATATGAATTGAGGATCAAATACTTTGAGAAAATTCAAAGGGATTTTTTGAAAAGTATAACAGAAAACAAAAACAAAGAATTAAATAGATTATTTGAAGATAGTGAAACTGAAAGAGATACAGAAAAAGATCAGGCAACGGAAAAGGAGATGCAAATACAAAATAGTGGAAGCAAGCATAAAAATCAAATAAAAAGTACAAATAATGTTGAAGTTAAAACTGAGAAAGAAAATGCTGTTGAAAAGACACTATTTGAATTAAGAATCTTGAGAGAAAGCTTATTGAACAATGAAATCGATGAGTTTACAATAAAAGTGTATTTATATTCAATTAAAATTGCAGTCAGTTTGGGATACTACGAAACTTATTTGCCCTCAATATTATTTTTGATCTCCAATGTTATAAATAACGACGATAAACAAATGTTATTAATGGAGTACGAAATTAAAGAGATTATAAGTATCTATATTCTACACCTATTGCATTTCAACAATAGAATTAATAAAACAGATGAAATACACAACATTCAAGAATTGAATGAGATTTTTAGTAACGATCTTAATATCAATCTTTGCTACAAGTTATACTATAGATATGAGATTAATGACAACGTTATACTAAGTTTTATCAACTCAATCAGTGCAAGAAGCTTCTACAAATGGTTTGAGACATATAAAATATTGGAAACCAATTTAAACCTAAGTTATTTGAACCTATTGAGAAAATTTGGCATTAACATGAATATAATTTATTTGATCTTTCATATAAACAGCTGCTATCCCCGGATCAAGATCAGTGATTTTGAAAAGGATTTCCTATTAAATGTAGAAGATATTGATCTTGACTACATTGTCGACAAGTACGGATCAGCCAGGTCCAGGTTGAAATTGTGTAATCATTGGATAATCGACAGAGAGAACAATTACATAGTGATTAAAGAGAAATCCCAAAAAAGGAAATAAATATACAACGACTCAGCAACCTTTTTGGCCCAAAAGGTTTGGAGCTCACTGTAATGTTATTTGTTCGTTTTATTAATACTGCCACTACTATAATGGTAAATAATATCATTGATTACAATACATAAAGTTTCTATATTCATTATTTAACGGATATTACAAACATAAAAACAACTCTCAAATTAATGTTAGTATTCAAATTATACACAATTGAACTGAAGATTGATATCTGTGCGTGAGCTAAAATATCTCATTGAGGATGGGGATTTTTGAAAGTGTTTTTCGATTGAAACTATTTATTTAAAAATATACTACTTATCTCTAAAAATTATTATGATATTCCTAAACTGCAAATTGTGGAGAATGGTAAAAAAAAGATTTTTCAAGTGAATATGGTTTATCATTTTCTAACAAGAATGTGATCTTGCATTTTTTAGAAAGATCCTTCAGTCTCTTACTATATTCAATTTTATTAGCACTCAAAGCTATTTTCAACATATTCTCATTCCTCTTGAACATTTCGGCATCTTTTTCATTGGGATAATATTTTTCAAGTTGGAGCCAGGATTCATAGTACGTTTTTAACTGTTTAATTCAGGAAATGTAGTCATTACTGAGATTTGGCATTTCAATCCGCAATATTTCTTTAAAGTTTTTAAAATCTGATATTTCATTATCACTCAAATTCAGCATTTTGATATGTGATATCTCATTAAAGGATTTTATAACTGTTTTATTACTGCTCAAATCAACGGTTTTTAATTGTGCCAATTGTGTTAAATATTTAAAATTTTTAAGTTTGCTGATATTATTGTCGCTCAGATCTAATATTTCCAAATTAACTCTTCACAATGTGCAATTTTTGAAATGCAATTGCTTGATAAAAATACACTCTTTAATTTCGGTCAATTGCATAGCTACACAGAACAAGAGACTCCAGAACAACAAAATCTTATTGCTTTCAATCTGGAAAAATGTTTTGTTAGTTTGAAACATTTTACGCCATGAACATAAATATGCAACTCAATAATATAGAAATACTTCTTCCGAAGATTAAAAAATTGTAGATATTTTGCTTTCGATACTAACAGGGTCACCCGAAAAGTTGCAAGTATTAATAATTGGATATTTTGTATCACAAATCAGTTAGTGTTGGAATAATAATAGATCTTTAATGTTTAAAGTTGAGTGCTTTTTATAACTGGAAGAAAGTAAAAAGCAGTTGAGCTGCACTTCACCGCAATGCATTGAATTGATACAGTCACCCACTTGTAAATGCATGATGTATCAATTGCCGTTTAGAGTATATGGTTTCACTACCTTATTTCACAGAAACGTTTCTTTGAGTTTTGTTAGAGGTTATATTTAATTTCGTTTGGAATTTGTGTATTATAAATTGGTTAAAAACATAACCAAACAGAAATTAAACTAAAATTAAACTAAGATAGTAGAATTCAACATAATTATTTATCAAGAAAATATAAATACTCAAAATTTCTTCCAAGTAAGATACTCAATCTTTTGGTTTGATGCAAAATCTCAAATTATTCTTTCTAGTTGTTGATCAATTGGTTGAATAAAATATTTGGTAAAAACACCCACACTTGAAAGCGAAACTTCTTTTGAGATATACAACACACCTCAACGGTGGATTAGTTGCCTGCGGCCTCCTGCAGACTATCGCAAACTAGACATACTAAGAGTCTCTACCACACGTGACCAGCGTCTCCGCATATTGTCCGTTGGCGCGGAGCTACACGTGCGTGGTTTTTGGGTTGGATTTGTTTCAGGCTTTTGTTGTTCGGTGCAGCTGATTGTCTTCTCTTCGTTATTCCTGGTTATTCCTGATTCACATCCAGAGATAATCAATCAGCACCTGAAGCTGTTGCAACTGGTTCAAGTGTCAATCAGAGACTGCTGGCTGCTCTAGTTGTTGCCCATTTATCTTTGTTTCTCTCCGTTGTTTCTGCTCTGTCGGTTTTTGGCTATCCTCTCTTGACAACAATTTTACTCCAGGCTACTCATCTACAATATGAACAATCTCAATCTCAACAATTTTAATATCAATAACATGAGTAACTCGAACAAGATGAACAATATGAACATGAGTAACATGGGAAATGTGGACAATATGGGAAACATGAACAACATGGGAAATATGGGAAATATCAACAACATGAACATGAATAACGTCAATAGCATGGCTAACATGGGGAACATGAGCATGAATATGAATATGAATATGAATAATTTAACTCTTGCCAATATCAACAACATGGGAAACGTCAATAACGTAAACAACATTAACATGAATAACATGAATCCAAATTTCAACAATTTCAATAATATGGGTAATGGCAATGGTCTATCTCAACTCAGTGGAATCAATTTAAACACATTGAGTATTAATGGTGCTCCATTGTCAGCTAACCCGGAATTGTATAAAAAGTTTTTGCTTTTACAAAGAAGTCAACAAAATAATCAAAATAACAAAACAAACCAAAATAATCAGAATAATCAAAACAGTCCAAGCAATATCCCTGCAAATATAAATGATCTTAACAATTTGAACATAAATAATAGAAATAATATTAACAATAACAATACCAATAACAACAACAACAACAACAACAACAACAACAACAACAACAACAACAATATCAATAATAACAATAGTAATAACAACACCAATAACATTAATAACAATAACAATAGAAATAGCAATAATAATAATATTAATAACAATAATATGATCAAAAATTTAAATAACGTCAACTTAAAAAATATTAATTGGAGAAATATAAATCCAAGCAACTTATCTCCCTTGCAAATTCAACAAATTAAAATTCAATTAGCTAAAAGACAAAGTCTATTACATAACCAAAACAACAGAAATAATTTAAATAATATGAATATGAATAATATCAACTATATGAATAATATGAGCAATATGAACATAAACAATATGAACAATATGAATCTTGGTAATATTAATGGCATTAATGGTATTAATCAAAATGCATTGAACTCAATTTTCTTTAAACGAGCAAATCAAATAAATAACCAAAACACAAATAATAATATAATAAAAAGTCCAATAAATCAAGTAGTTCCGAACAATAATAATAATTCTAATAATACTAATGATAATAACAATGACAATAGCAATAACAATAACAATAGCAATAACAATAACAATAACAATAACAATAATAATATAAATTTAAATAGCCCTATAGTGAATAACATGGTTAATGTGCCTATAGTTAATCAAATGAGTCCTAATATGCCACTTAATACCCTTGTATCGAATAGCAACGTTACAAGCCGTATCAACTCGCCCAATTTAAATGTGGAAAATCTTCCAAATCTTCCAAATCAACCAAATAAACAAATTCAAGTTAATAGAAAAAACTCAATGACCCAAAATAACCAAGCTAGTAAAATCACAAAGGTCGCAAAAGGTAATCGCGTTAATCAAAATAATCAATCGACTAAAATTAATGAAGGAAACAAAGTCAATCAAATCAATAAGATCAGCCCAATCAACCAACCAACCCAAGTTAATGAGGTCAATCAAGTTAATCAAGTAAACAGAGTAAATCAAGCTCTCCAAGGCACTCAAATTAATCTGATTAGCCCAGTCAATCAAGTCAACCACATTAATGAGATTAGCCCAATAAATCAAGTCAACCAGGTTAACCAGGCTAACCAAGTCAATCAGACCAATCAAGTAAACCAAATCAATCAAGTCAATCAGACCAATCAAGTAAACCAAATCAATCAAGTCAATCAAGTTAATCAAGTTAATCAAGTTAATCAAGTCAATCAAGTCAATCAAGTTAACCAAGTCAACCAAGTGAATCAGGTCAACCAAGTTAATCAAGTTAATCAAGTCAACCAGGTTAATCAAACTAACCAAATTAATCAAGTAAATAAATCCAACAAAGTCAACTTGAATAATTCAAATAAAACAAGTATAAGAATTCCAAATAATCAGATGATAGGCAGCAATACCAATAGTCCAGCCAGCTCTTTTATAAAAATCAATAATAAATTAATTCCCATCAGTCAACTCACACCCGAAAAAATCGAAATGCTCAGAAAAAAACAACAGGAACAGCAGCATCAGCAACAATTATCAAATCAAATGTTAAAACCAAAAAATTTCCTAAGCAACTTTAGTAGTTTGTCACAAAAAATGGAGTTTTTGAAAAATTTTAAATTTCTTGAAAGCTCAGAAGATATTTTAGAAAAATGCAATAAAAATTTTTGTTCAATTGAATTAAATATTCATGATAATTATTACAAATTTGGTCATCAAGATAATATTATATCATTTTCCAGTCCTTTAATCAAAGAATTTCTAAAATTTGTTGCAATCGAAAAAATCCATCCATCTTTGGTTAAACTTATTAGTAATGGTTCAATTAGAACATTCAATGGATGTCTTATTTTAAAAGTTATTGATCATAGACATGATAATAAAAAAAAGGTATCTCTGAAGCGGAAAATTTCAAAAAATGAGAAAAACAACAATTTGAATAGAAATAAAAATGATACCAATAGTAACAGTAATAACAACAGCAACAGTAGCAATAATAATAATGATAATAACAATAACAATAACAATAACAATAAAAAGAAAAAAAAAAAAAAGCAAGGAAAATCATATCGAGTTGTATTGAAACCAAGTGATTTGACATCCTTTCATGAAATGTTATATAAAGTGGAAAAAAATCCTAAAATACCAGATCATTATACATTGCAATTTGAAAGCAAAATTTTGTCAGCTACTAAAAGAAATTTGGATTTATCTGTTCCTTTGAATCCATTTCAAAATTGTTCAGATATGTTGATTCCTCCGATTGAATATCCAAAGATTGAAACTTGTGATGAGGGGAAAAATGAAAATAAAATTAATATTCAACATTTGCATCGCAAAGAGTTTAAAAACGAACTAAGAGAATTACATGAAGATATATCAAGATTTGATTCTGAGTATGAAAAAATGATGTCGTTTGCCACCAGAAATAGTTCTTCTAATGGTAGTTATGATTCATTAAATTCTGGGTATGAGACTTCGAAATTTATGAGGTTGAGAACACTTCAAAACTATAATGCCAAAAAACAAGAAAAAAAACGAATGAGTGTTCAGAGTCTTATGCAACAAAACTCAGCAGTTCATATGCAAGGTCGACCATTAGGGCCACATCAAAACCAAAAAACGGAAAATTCATCCAGTTTAACCTCAAATTCAAATGCTATGCAAGTAGGTATGAATGGTGATAATAGTAACAATAACAATAGTAATGGTAATAATAATGAAAATAATAATAATACCGATGGTGATAATAATAACAATCTGAAAAATGAATTTAATCGTGAGGCAAATGTTAAACCGATGACAGCACTGAGAAATACATCTAAAATGAGCACACCAATTGTCAATTCATTGAACTTGCCTGGCAGTTCGGGATCTTCAAGTATCAATTTGAAGTCAAGTGGTTCTGGTGGTAAAAGTCAATCAGCTGCTACTTCGCCTTTGATTAATGGCAAGAAAGTAACAAAACCTAAACAAAAGAGAAGTAAAAAAACGTCTAATAATAGCAGTCCTTCTATAGCGGGTAAAACACTTCCGGGGAAGGGGTCTAAATCAGCTCAAGGTACTGGAAGTAAACCAAAAAGAACATATCTGACAAAAAAGAAGAAAACAAAAGTTACAAAAGCTGAAAAGGATAAGGAGGACGTTTCGACTAAAGTTCAACAAAATCCAGGCAATAATGAAACCTTCAATGTTCTGATGCATAATTTAAATATTGTGGGGAATAACATGAGTGATAACCCAGGAAATAATGCAAATTTAGGTAATAATAGCAATAATAATAACAGCAATAATAATAATAATAATAATAATAATAATAATAATAATAATAATAATAATAATAATATAGTGCCTAACAGTAATGTTAATATGGCAAGTAATAATGCAGATAATAATAATGGAAGAAACAATAATAGTAGCAGCCTGAACAATGGAGCAAACAATTTTAATTTTAGTAACTTTAATCTTAATAATAATGGTGTGAACATCAATAGACTAACTATGGAAAATAATCTCAGAAGCCGGCCTGCAGTTGCAGCAATATTGAACAATACACAGTTATTAAATGGTTTAAGTAGGAATAGAAAGCCAGATAATGCAAACAATGCAAACAACGCAGAAAATAATAATAACAATAAGCCAAATTAATTTTTTTTTAATTTTTTTTATATCTTCTGTATTTTGGTAAAATTTGAAGTATTTTTTTTATATTTTGATTGCTTTATGTTTATGATTATGATTTTAGTTGTTCTACTGTTAAATTTAAATTTATGTGGATTTCATTTTTTTGTTTTATAGTTTTTGGGAAATGTGAGAGATTTTGAATTAAATAACCAGATAGTTCAAAATCAGATAATTTAGAATCGGATTATTCGATCATCGGCAAGTCTTATCGACAAATAGCCCTAAAAAAGTAAAAATACGCGCATTTATTTCTTACCGCGGTTCAAGTGTTGCACGAGGTGTGGCCGGAAAACACAATCCGAACTCGGACGTTCGTGAAGCAATTATGATCCGTTGCCCAAACCAAATACACAAGACTTAACCACTTATGAAACGAAAATTGTGTTTCCGCAAAAAACATTTAATTCAAAAATACCTTGATGAAGATTGCAATCCAAACAATATAAATATGATCACTAAATAGCTAGATAGAAATAAAATAAACCAAGAGGAAAAGGAAAGAGAAGTCTACTAAGTCATGAGCACTAGAAGAAATCTCTATCCTTCCTTCGACGACTGTCAAAATCAGCATTCATGTCAAGAACGCTGATAGTGAAAACGAAGAGGAACTTGATACTTCACCAAACGCTTCCAACATTAATGAATTAAATCAGAGAGTTGAGTTAATTGAATCGAATGTTGCATCCGGATTTGAACGACTAGAACGAATGCTCGAAAGTGTATTAACTCGTAACAAACGGCCGGAGGTCGGTTATCGAAGGTCACAACATCAAACTTAGGTAATCACTGTACTGCTTTTGATTAGCTAATTATTTTATTTTTACATCCGTATTTTTGGTCTCTGCTGTAGACAGGGTAATACTATATAACCGCAGTGCTCGCAACTGCCACTCACCTCAGGTTTTCATCTCCTGAAAATTTTTCAGTTCCAGCGAAAGGAAGTAACGAACCAGAAATCCAATTGGTGCTTGATAGTCGACAATTGATAATTGACATTGATATTTGCAAAAATTTCTAGAAATCATTACTCTGCTTGAATATTACTAAACAAAATGGCCTATTCTAACGTTTCTAATGATTTAATTTGGGAAATAACCAAAAACCAATCAGCTTTCTTGGTTAAACGTGGAAATTTCACTTTTTCCAAAGATCCATTGAATGTAACTAACAAAAACTCTAGAACCTCCAGTGGATTAGCTAATGATAAGGCTGTTGGTGTTAGCGAAGTTGATGATAGAATCACTCTCAAAACCAGAACCCAAAAAAGTTCAAACAAACCATCTCAATCAGTCTACACTCAATCATTCAAAAGTGGCAAATCCAGCAGAAGGGTTGCTTTAGCAGTTTCAAACACTGTCAAGGGCTACAGAGAAGATTTAAGAGTTGTTGCAGTTAAAAAGGCCTCTCAATATTCAAGAGCTAAAACCCAAAGAAAGACCTACGAAGCTAAATCAAGAAAATAAGCGATTCAAGATATAACTGATATATATTGAGCTACATATATATATTTATAATCTAATCTAATTTAATCTAATCTATAGTTTTCAAAATAATTGCATTATGTCGCCAGGCATTTACCATTTTATCTGTTCTAAAATATATGCCAATATTGAAGCACGAAGCGTGAAATCTGAAAAAACGCAATCTGAACGGATTTCGCTCGGTTTGAGACCAGTTCGCTTTTGAGCTGTGAAGTGATCAGCTATTGTGCTAATACTGAGAACACCAACCGAGCTAAGGCCAACACATATATAATCACACCTCCACAGCAGTAACAACATCGACACCGATATCAATAGCAAGGTGCAAGGAATATGTTTGATGCGCTTCTCTTCATCTTTTTCTGGTTGCTTCTCAAACACACCATCAAGCTTATAGGCAGCGACAACGTTTCTTCGTTTTTAAACTACTACTATTTGCTAATATTCAGGAAAAATGCTGATTTCAACGAGTTACATTCTATGAGAGCCAATCTCAAACATATTCACCACGAAAAATTGAAAATAAGTGCTCAAGACCAATATGCAAAATGGACAAAACTCGACAGAAACTTCAACAAAATGAAAACAGACATTAATAACCTTGAAAAAAAACTAATCACACAAAACGAAAAAACTATAAAGCGATTCAATTCAATTATAAGCTGGTCAATTGCCATTCCTCTTTGGTATTTAAGATGGTTTTACTCAAATGACAATCTTTATTGGTTGCCCAATGGAATTTTCCCCAAGCCCATCGAGTTCTGGTTAGCTTTGCCCCGAAACCCTTATGGTTCTATCAGTCTAGCCTGTTGGATCTTTCTAATTGGCAATTTCATGAACACCCTTGAGTCGATCTTGTTCAATTTGTTTCTTGCTAAAAAAGTGGAAAACCCAGCTCTCAATCCCAAGATTTCTCCTCTCACCGAGAACGAGAACAGCCATGAAAAAACCCATTAGTCTGGCTAGCTGCCTCCAATTCTAAGTATACCATAGTCTATATACTCCATCGACAAGAAGCTCACCTTTCTTCTTTCTCTTCTCTTTCTTCTCTTCCCTCTCTTCCCCCTCTTAAAAACCACCTCCTTCACGGCAGGGTAACGCCCCCATTATATTCCCATCCCAGCACTTTGCTATCTTGAAGCAATCCAAAACAAGGCAAATCACTGATAAACCACTGATTGAGAAGAATATCGAATTGCCTGTAGCTGGTTACCTGTTGCTGATTGATATCCTTCCACCATGTCTGACGTACACAACTCTTCTCTTCCCTCTTCTTCACTCCAACCTCCTCTTTCTGCCTCAGTCTCGATTCCGGACGATTCCAAACACTCTTCCACACCAGCCGATACCAGAGCTTCCTTTACAAACATATCTTCTGATCCAGTGGCCTCCAACGTCAACCATGCTCACAGCAATGTCATCAATAGCAGCTCCCCTTCGTTGAATTTCTTACCCAAAGCCTCTCCTTTACTAGCCTCAACTCCAACAACTGTCTCCAAGGCCTTGATAAGAGCTTATCCCTACTTGGTTCTAACCGATAAATTGCTAAGTATATTAACTTGGACCAACGACAATTACTTCATAAACTTATCAATTCTTTTCTCTATAATATCTTTAGTTCTATATTTTGAATTTATAATAACCTACTTTGGTCATATCTTGGCTGTCCTATTATTATTTCTTTATTTCTATATCATCCAGCAAATCAACATCAATAATTTATCCTCGAATAATCTTAACTCAAATCCCAGTACTAATACTTCAAAAAACAATGCTTCCGATGCTTCTCAATTTCACAAAAATGACGTTCAATTAGATAATATTGTAAATCTATTAACAAGCGTCTCCATTAAATCAGAAATCCTATTGTCCCCAATAACTTCTCTCAAGCTATCAACTTATGATTTAAAAAGATTATTATTCACAACGGTTTTCTTATCTCCAATTTACATTATCGTATCTTTTTTTTTCATCAAGCCAAAGGTTCTTATATTACTCTTATTAACTCATCTTTTGACTTATCATTCAATCCAATACAAAATAATTCGAAGAATTCTTTGGAAATCTAAAACTTTTAAATTAATCTCCTTCTATTTAACCGGCTTGAATTTCAATAAAATTTCCTCAAACTCAAGACTAAACAATTTCCTAAAACTTAATAATAATAACAATACAGGTATAAGCAATAACTCCACCAACTCCGGAAATAGATCCTTCTTCTCCTCAAATGATCAATCCGCTATCGATGACCCCTTTGCTAAGTCTTCAATTGATAACTATGGCAAACCCATTCGTTTCACGTATGTCCTATATGAAAATCAAAGAAGGTGGTTAGGTATTGGCTGGACTTCTAACTTACTAAGTTATGAAAGAGCACCATGGACAGACGAATTCCTAAATGAATCTCTTCCACCAGACGATTTCAAATTACCTGAAACCCTATCGAATAATGATAACCTCAATAATATGATCTGGAAATGGGTCGACAAAAATTGGAAACTAGATCTAACTAACGATGGCGCTTTAACTATTCCAAAGGGTCATAAATCGAAATTGGTCGTGGATCCACGAAATGATGATGGCTATATCTTTTATGATAATACCTGGAAAAAGCCCAGTAGCGAAGACTCCTATTCAAAATATACGAGAAGAAGAAGATGGGTAAGAACTGCTGAATTAATTCCCTACATTAAATCATCAAATAGTTTATTGGATAATATATCTTTAAATGAAGTTTCAATTTCAATTCCTGAAGTACAAAATATTCAAGCCACTGGTGTATCAACAATTAAATCCTCTTCAAGTTCCAATGCCAACAATCATAACCCCATCAATAATCCAAACGATAACAGCAATAATGTCCCTGCTGATGATAATAGCTCCTCTTCTGGTTTTCCCGCAAGAAGAAAAAGTTTGAGATTTAATGACGAACCAACAGTGTTGCTAGACAGAGTTAAATCTTTAGATGATTTAGCAAAAAGAAAGTCATCAATATCAAATAGCACCAATACCACAGATAACTCTGAAATCACAGGCACACCAATACCTTCAACAAATCCGAATAATCTAGATGTAAATGATGAGAGAAAAAAGGATATCTAGTTTTTTCATATCTTTGCTTTTTTATTATTTTTTTTTAATTTTTTTTCAGTTATTTCTCTTTTTTTTCTTTTATGCCTTATATTTTTAGTTTATATTTTTTGAAATTGGTAGGAATTTATTTATAATAAATAACTTTTACATAATTTTTCTTTTGTATTTTTTTTCTTTTTTATTATTTATTAAATAATTGGTGTATAATTTATATCTTAACTTTTTTTGGTTGGTTCAAAAAAAAAAGAAAATCAATTGAAATTGGTTTTTGTGTCAAAAAAAAGCCCCTATGTATGATGAATAATATATATAAATATATGAAGATTTTTTACCTTTCTATTCTTTTCATCCTATTAATAGTTATTGTAATAATCGTTTAGATGATTTCCTTTCTTTTTAGAGGGATAATCATTAGAATTATACGTATCATTTAAAGGCCTCTTTCTATTCCATAACTGGTTATTTTCTTTTCTATTTGACGAATTTCTTTCATTATTATTGTAATTGTTGTAATTGTGATTGTTGTGATTATTGTAATTGTTATCATTATTATGATCATCATATGAATGATCGTCATATGAATGGTTTTCGTATGAATTGTTATAAAAATTATTATTATATGGTTTATTATATTGACTCTTTTCATAAAAATTATTTTTATGCGAATTATTATTATCGTAGCCTAAACCGCCATTTGGATCTCTTTCATTTGGATTATAATCATAATCTTGTTGAAATTCATTTCTCTTCGATTTAACAAAACTTCTTGAACGTGGCTTTGTATTTTGTCCAGGCATATTTAATAGTGATCTATCATCTGTGAGGCTTTTAAAAGAGTTACTGTTTGATCTATGGTCATTTAAAAATTCCTGATTATGAATTTGTTGTTGAGGATAACCTCCAGTTTGTTTAAATTTTTGGTTTCCAGGGTATTGTTGATTTCTAAATGAATTAGATTTCATCATTGGATCACTTGGATAACTGGAATTTTGATAATGGTTATTTTTAAAATTTTTCTGATTAAATCCAAATTTAGTATTGTTGAAATTGTTTTTATCATGTGGAACTTGATTGTAAACCTCTGGGGAAGTATCATTGTAGGTCTGTTTGGGAACAAATTGATGATTTTTTGTGTTAAAACTATTACTCCTTTGATTAAAACTTCCATTAGGAGATCCAGAATTATCGAATTTAGGGTTAAAAAAATTGGATCCTTTATTACTTCCTTTGCTATATGGTTCATCATTGGATTTAAATTCACTGAATTTCGAATTTTTCCTTGAATTTTTCCATAAATTATTATTATTATTATTATTATTATTATTATTATTATTGTTATTATTATTGTTATTATTATGATTTGTAGAATTTCCTTTAATTTGAATATTTTGATCATATGTAGTGTCAATCATTAATTTTTGATTTGCCTGCTCAAATTCTTCTTGAATTGTCTGATCTTGGCTTTGGCTTCCATTTTGTAATTCTGATATATTATCATTTGAAGTCACTAAAATTGACTGTTCATCATAAGAAAGAGGTGGTTTAAATAGGAAATTTTTAGAAAGCAGTTTCAACCAAGAGCCATTTTTTCTATCGAATCTTAAATTCTGCCATTTTTTCAATAAATGATTATCTTCAGTTGAAAAGTTTGAAGTTTCTTTGTGGTGTATTTCAAGGTTTTGTTGAGGTCGATTGAGATTTTGTGATTGAGATTTCTTATTTTTTAAATATTCATCAAGGTTTTTAAAAGTTTCATTATTGTTCTGGGATAGATAATTAATACTGCTTGGCTTATTCCATATGTTATTAATATTTGAATCGCCCATTGATAGCGGAAGATTTGGTAGTTTATTTTGTCGGAGAGAATTTAGATTGTGAGATATAAAATGATTTAGTTCATCAGAGGATAGTTTTTTTTTCTCAAACAGAGGACAACCCTTTATTTTCCATCTTAGCCAGGCATTATCACTAACGTCTTTTATTGTTAGTAAGGTGAAATGAAAACTCAAGTCTCCTGTGTATAATTTTGGGATTTCCTTCTTTAATTTAAAAAAGAAATTCGTTTCCTTTTGAGATAGAGTTATGTCGTTAAAAAAGTTGATTGGTTTATTTATTAGTTCTGGAATATTATTCTTAATGAAATCATCCTTTACAGATTCGATTAATTGGAAGTAAAAACAAATGATAATAAACAATTGGACCATGATAGTTTTCCTAAATTTGTGGTCACTCAGCAATTGAACATCGAATACATTTGGATGAATGGTGAAAAGAGGGTTAAAGTATTTTTTTTTATAGAATTTTAATTTCGAAGATTTGAGTAAGTTTGAAATTTTATTGAAATCAATTCTGTTATTGATTGATACATGTCTTTTACCGGATTTGAGTCTTTTCATTAGGTAATTTCTCTCCAAGTCATAAAATTGTTGGTAAACAGCGGAGAATAGAGATTTTAGTTGTAGCATTGCTTGGTCATTTTTTATGTATAATAAAGGATTTGATAAAGAGGATTGCATGAACCAAAAGTCTTGAAACCAGGGTTTATTGCTAAAGGGGTAGGATACCTTTTTGCTGTAGATGCTCCACTCTTTGTTTAGTAGAAATAGATCATTTATTTTAAAGATCTTTGAGGTGAATAAGATTATGTTGCCCTTTAATGGGGAGTAGTTGTAATTGAAGGGGATTAGTTTTTCAAAATTTGAGATTTTTTTGAATAGGTTATTGCAGGTGAGGGAGATCATTGAGCCTGGTTGCTTTTTAATTAGGAGAGAATGGAAATTGATAAAGATATCAAATCTTGAAGAAAGGAAGTTCCAGTAGGTGGATAGCAATTCGATTGTGGGCAATTTTTCAAGGATTTGAACAAAAATCGAGTGAGGGAAATCGTGAGATGTCAATCTTATACTGTTTTGATCACTTTGATTGTTTTGATTGTTTTGGTCATTTTGGTCATTTTGATTGATGAAAATTTTGAATAGATAAATTGAAATGTCAGTTATAATTGAGAGTTTTGATAATAAAAGATAATCGTGATCAGATAAGCTGAATTGTAGGGACAAGTTTGTATGATTAATTGATAAATGATGGGGGTTTGCGGTTTGAAGTAGAATTGAATCTTTTAAGATTTGATTAATTGTTTCATTGAAGGAAAAATCTAGTAGTAAGTGTCTTAGGTTTGTAGTTTGAAGGTAGTCGTTAAGATCATGAAGATCATGAGAATCAAAAATATCATGATCATGATCGTTATCATTATCACTATCGATGTGATAGTCATTATGACTTTGGGAGATATTGAACCATTTGTGTAAATTTTGATCGTAGATCTGGGTAAATAGAAGGGGATCATAACTTCTGTTTTGAAAGTAGTCTTTTCTGTCATTTGCTAGAGCATCGATAAAAGTCTCAAGAGACAATGAAAAGGTGGAGGAGATGCTAAAGAACTGCTTTGATTGTAGGGGTTTCATGGCAAGAACAGTTGAAAGAGAGTATTCAGCAGTCTGGAGTTTTGCTCAAGCAGAGAAGAACTAAAGGCAGAGAAGGAGAAGGAGAAATAGCTGGGCCAGCAGCAAAGAATCCAGTGACAGTGAGGGCATACAGGCCAGCAGCCAGAGTGGAAGACGAGTTGATCAAAAGTAAGGCCTCAGCAAAAAGAGCCAGCAGAAGAATCAGAAGCAGCAGAAGCAGCAGAAGCAGGATCTGTCAAAAGATGGTGAAGAAGAAGGTGATGGTGATGGTGATGGTGATGGTGAAGATGGCGAAGATAGAGAAGAGGAAGAAGAGGAAGAAGAGGAAGAAGAGGAAGAAGAGGAAGAAGAGGAAGAGATACAGATAAAGCTGTGAGCAAAACAACGGAGAATTAAGCGCCGACACCGCGGTTTATGTTTTAGCTCGGATTTGCTTTGATGTTGATTTATCGTTGATTTATCATTGATTTGCTGTTGATTAATGTCGAGAAAGCTACTGAAAATATACAAAGATAGCAGAATTGATTCGTTTATTCAATTTCAGAAAAAGCAGATACATAGGAAGCAATAAAATGGAAGACTGAGAACTGAAGTGAAGCAGTGGTTGAAACTGACTCTAAAATACAAGACAAAACAAAGATTGGTCACTGAAGAAAAGAAGGAAAATAAAAACAAAGAGATAAGGCAAACAACATAAAAAGAAGAAAAAGAAGAAAAAGAAGAAAAAGAAGAAAAAGAAGAAAAAGAAGAAAAAGAAGAAAAAAGAAGCAATGGAAGAGAAATAGAAAACCAGAATTTACTCAAAGAGCAAAGAACAAAAATAAAGAATAGAGCAAAACAAAACAAAACAATAAAATAAAATAAAATAAAATAAAATAAAATAAGATAAGATAAAAAAAATATTGGGTATCTTTCGTTATAAACGTATCTTATTCGATAAGTTCAAGCAATTTCCTGAATCTGTAGTAAAGTGTGCCCTTTCTCTCTTCTAATAACAAATCTTTCTCCTTTTTCTCCTTTAAAAAGGCTTCTTCTTCTGCATCGACGTAATCTTTATAAAAAAACAAATCAACATAATCGGATCTGATAAACTCAGTCTTGAAGTAAATTTTGTATCCAAGGTAGCATCCAACAAAAAGTGGAATACCAATATATCCACTAATGAAATTCTCATAACTAAATCCAGAAGTGTTGATATCCAAGAAAACATTCAAGTTTTTCAATAGTGATAAAACAATTGATACACCCAAACCAATATAGGAACTGTATGGTGCAAGTGGTAATTTGTATTTCAAGTCTGCTTTTCTGTCCAACCCCTGTGCTTTGAATGCCTTGACAAATCTAATGTGTGAAATGAAAATCGAAGTCCAGCCCATTAACCCCAACATTGAACTGACATTGATGAAATGTCTGAAAATCTTTCTAGACTCCTCTGCTACATTCATATAAGCCAAACAATCAAAAATCAAGAAAAAACATAGCGAGTAGACTGGCACTCCATGACGATTAGTTTTGGAAAAAATTCGAACAGCATTTCCAGAGACTGATAGTCCATACAAGACTCTGGTACCGAAATACAACGCTGTGTTGGCTGCTGAAAAGACAAATACTAGCATACAGGCGTTGAAAATATGGTCAAGAATTGGAATACCTGCGTTTTCAATTGCAACGACAAATGCTGAGGCTCCTGCGTTACCACTAGAATTTGAGACAGCTTCAACTAGCACTGCATCGTTATATGCAACACATAATCCCAAAAGGAAAACCGAAGTGATATACAATGAAGCCACAGTGGTAAATGTCAATTTAAAGGCCTTTGGGATGGTCTTTCTTGGATTAGATATTTCGCAAACAATAATGGCAAAATTCTCAATACCCATAAATGCATAGACACTACCTGTTAAAGTGGTAATCCAGGATAAGAATTTCCCACCATCGTTATCAAGGTGCAATGAATCGTAGGGCGCAAATGCTCCTGGGTTTTTCCAGTATCTGAAACCAATTGGACCATCAGCTTCAGGACCAGCTCCCAAGGTTATACAAAACAACATGAGAATCAAGCCCAACACTGTGATGATCTTGAAGGACGACAACACAGTTTCAACAACGGCGAACTTGGAAATGTTGATATAATTGATGAAACCAATCAAGACTGCAAATATTGTGACCCACACACCAGGATTTACTTGATCTCTAGGAACCCAGTACTGAATCACCAAGGCGCCAGCTGTGATTTGATTGGGAATGGCAGTTAGAAATCTGAATAAAAAGGCATAACCAGTAGCAAAACCAAGAGCTGGATCGACATATCTACCAGCATATCCAACAAAACCATCGGGCAAGGGAATGTAACTGGACATTTCACACAATGCCCCAACAACAAAATAGATCAATGTGGCAACAAGAATATAAGCAATGAACAAAGAGCCCGGACCTGATTTCTGTAGTTGGGAAGCTGAGGAGATGGTAAGACCTGTACCAAGAGCACTACCAAGCAAAATCATCATAATCTGGTAGGCACAAAGGGTTTTAACCAAACGATGGCCCACTTCGTTAGCTAGGGGAGGCGAGGTGATTTGGTGTAGTTCGTAAGAGACCTGTCTATAAACAGTGGAAGCAGTGGAGGAGGTGTTGAGGGAGCGATTGTCATTGTCTGAATCATTGATGGGCCTTGGGTTGGAGGAAGACTGGCGATGGTAGTTTGAGTTGCTGGTTTCAGCGTCGTCAGCGAGGTTGTAACCAGTAAAGTTCTCATAATCGATAGGTTTTGAGGAAATGAATGAGTTTCTTTTGGTGATTGAGCGATGTTTGGAATGCTTCTCGTCGCTGTCTTTCAAGCTCTCATTACTTTGTCTGCGATTGTTGTGTTGTATGAATTCATTTGAAGAGACCTCTGTTGGATCGTTACTTCCATAGCTGAACCCACTATTTTTATTGTTATTCCCAATATCCATGATGAGAAAATTAGGGCTTTCTTTTTTTCTAGAAACTAGTTGGTAATTTAATTGAGGCAAGTGAAATTCTTAGCTTCAATTTTTTTGTTATTTTACAAAAATTTTCAAAAAATAGTGAGTATTAATTGGAAATTAGCAGCTCAATAATATCTGGGATGCGTTGAATAACTTTTAGAAATGTTGTTTGCGAGAACCAAAACCGAGCTATATTGTTGAACAATAAAAAAAGGGAATATGAGGGAAAATTGGACCAAGTATTTAAGGGAACAACTTTTAAAACAATAAAGAGGAAATGAAAGAAAAAAAAACCAAGGGAAAACAAGTATTAATATAAAGCTGAAATTGTTTTAATAAAAAATTCATTTAATAAACAAAAGACTAGCAAATTAGCTTTTGTATATCAGAATACCAATACATATTGTAGTACATGGTGACAATTCAGCAAATAACACGAAATTTGGGATCTCTAGCAAGATAGTCAAGACAATTCTTGGAGACAATACATAAAGGACATGGTGAGTAGTGATACATTTTCAAAGTTAGCAGGCAAAATTGGCCTGATTTATTTTGGTTCCAGGCAAAGTGCAATTTTTTTGCATAATAGGTGGTTGATTTCAGGAGTTGGAAAGAGAAAAGTGGAAAACTTTTCAGTTTGGATCAATAGAGTTTGGAACATTGTCGAATCCTCTGTCGATCACCAACAATTAGCACATTTGGCAAAGGAAATCACAACAGAAAATGCAGATCCAGAGCTTATTCCACGACACCATCAGAATCAGGAAGATAGTGGTAAATGAATATTCGTCTTCAATCTCTGGCCAATAAGCTCCACGGGCTGAGGTTTTTGAATAGTTCTAACCAATGTTGAATTGCTTCTTAGCTACTTTTGAACTGCTGTTTGAACCCTTCCAACTCCAAAAAAACCCTCTCAGCAAAAGTAATACAAAGAAGTTCTTAATCACGTGACCATGGGAGGTACATGCAGGAAGACGCAACCACAGGTTGGATCACACTAGTTTACGTCTCTCAACTCACAATCAGCGCCGACCAGAGAAGCGGGTCTCGAGAAATGTCTTGAAAACACAGTGAAATTTTGTTTTTGATTTCCGAGCCCAAAAAAACTGGAATACTTCACAACTTTTGTTTGAAACCTCCAGAAATCAGAATAAGTTAAAAGCATTTTTCCAACAAAGACCATTCAGCAAAACTTATCAGGGCTTGTTTATTATTTATCTGCTTTTCCAAACTGCCAATAATTATTTTGGCATATTTTTAGAGTGAAAATTTAGTTTCCCTCAGCGAGTAATAATAACAATTTGAAGTGCTTTGGTACTGAGCTTCCAAAATGTATCCTATTCAGCAGTCCATTCCCAAATATTTGCTGATTAGCTGATTAGATTACTTTTTGCAAGAAAATATGCCACACTGCTTTTATTGTTCAAAACAGCTACTGAAATGACTGCCTGCTTATATATTCACTGTTTCAAAATCTTGTATACAGATTCATTTTCCCAACTCAACATTGAAAAACACTAACCACGATTAGAATTAGAATTAATTAAAATTAAAATTAAGATTAAGATTAAGGAGTCATTTTTTAATTTTGCTTAATTTGAAACTGTCTTTATCTAATCAAATTTAATGTGTTTTAATTATCCTTTTCATATTTGCCATCTAATCAGAGCCTATTATATCTACCTCTCACTTTCACTAATCAGATCACATCAAATCACATCAGATTCCCAGATTATAGATTATACCCATCCACGTCAAACAGATAATACAATTGAGGACTGCTCCCAAATGGAAATCTAATTTGAAACAGTAATCCTTTAGAAAAATATATATTATAAAGGCGACTGTTTCGTCAAAATGCTAATTTTCAATCCACTAAACTATCCTCTTAACTTGTTTATTTCAATCCTTTAAAAAGCTACCATACTTGACTGTTTTCAAACCCTTCTTAAGCGTTGCCCAACTATTTCCAATACATTTTAAAACCTACTCTTCCAATTGTATTCTTATGAAGGAATTAAAACGTTCCTAGCGTTCTTTCAAAACGCCTTTCTCTCTACATTTCTCTTTTCAGATAACACACGTATTTATATATCTCTCTTCCATCTTTGAATACGCTATTCGATAACAAAACAATCTACAAATGAATCCAGAAAACAGAATATTATCCATCTCCCGCCAACTTATTATACTACTACTTACTACTCTAAAAAAAATAACAATGAAAATTATAATTATCTATATATATCAAATGGTATAAAGGAATCTATAAAATAAAAAAAACAATAAAAAAGGAAATGAAAAAAAAAAATTAAAAAATAGAGCAATGTGATACAATTAATAAAAGAAATAAAAGAACAGAAAGCTGGAAACTAAATAAAATAAAAGGATACACAATAGGTTTTAACAATATCACCAATTATACAAATCAAATCAAATCAAAAATATGTTTAAATTGTTAATGCAGTTGATAAATAAGTACTAAATCTTGGAAAAATAGATTTAAATACTAAGGACATGGGAATGAATCAAAATAACTCGAAAATATTTTCACAAATAAAATAAAATCAAAAAAAAATATTATCGGTTATCAAATAAGGAATAAAACCACTTGTTAGTAACTCATTTATGCTCAACTAATGGTTCGTCTGGATCAATCCGGAAAACTTTATCAGCATTCAAAATTCGGTTTGGATCCAATGCCATTTTAATCTTTCTCATCAAGCTGATTGGATCTTGTCCAATTTCGTTAATCAAAAAATCTCGTTTACCATAACCAACTCCATGCTCACCAGTACATGTACCTTCATTTTCAAGAGCTCGGTGCACCATTCTTTCCACTAAATCTTCTGCCGTTTTTCTTGTCTCTTTATCGTATAACAAGAAAGCATGGAAATTTCCATCCCCAACATGCCCAACCAAAGTGGCTGTTAGACCTGATTTTTTCATATCGTCTTTAGTCTCTTTCAAAACATTGGCCAATTTAGACACAGGAACAGCAACATCAGTGGTCCAAACTTGAATATCAGGATTGAGCGTCTTTCCATAATTAATGGTTGACCAAAGTGCCACTTTTCTTGCAGCCCATAACTCCTGTCTTTCCTCTTCAGTGTTTGCAAACTCGAAATCAATACCATTGTTGCCTTTGGTGATATCTTTAACAGTGCTCACCATCTCTTTCAAGCCGTTTTTAGAACCGGCTAACTTAAAAAACAATGTTGGTTTTTCAACCCAGGTTTTAGACGTCTCGCCGGAGATATTAATGCATTTCATCATTTCATCATCCAATAACTCTACAGCATTGACTTGGATGCCCTTGGAAACAATTTGCTCAACAGATTTGGCAGCATCTTCAATTGAAGGAAAGGGAACCACTGCAACAGTTTCATTTTGGGGTCTGACATTCAATCTCAAAGTGGCCTCAGTTACCACGCCTAAAGTACCTTCACTGCCAATGAATAAACCAGTTAAATTATAACCAGCAGCAGATTTGCGAGGCCTTTTTTTAGTTTTGATGATTGTTCCATCGGCCAAGACAACAGTAAGACTTAAAACGTTTTCCTTCATTGTACCATATCTTGCAGCATTGGTTCCTGAACAAGAAGTAGCAATCATTCCTCCAATTTCAGCACCTGGGCCAGGATCAGGACCGAATAATAAGCCCTTTGGATGTAAGTACTCTTCCAAATCCTCCCAGCCAACTGAAGGTTGCAATGTGATATCCAAATCACTTTCGTTGATCGATAAGATGTGATTCATTTTGTTCAAATCTAAACAGATACCGCCTCTCGTTGGAATAAAATGGCCTTCTAAAGAGGTACCGCCAGAATATGGAGTCACAGGAATTTTATAGCTGTTGCAAATCTTCAAGATTTTGGAAACCTCTTCAGTTGATTCGGGCCAAACGATCATGGCAGGTCTTTGTTCGTCAGTGGCATGATGAGAGTTCCAATAGGTATCAGAGTGATGATCCAATTCTGATTGGGAGGTTGAAGTGTGGCCTTCTGGCAATAACTCAATGACTTCTTTAAAAGCCTTTTCGAAATCAGCAGTGGAACCATAAACAGGTTTTAATAAATCGTCAAGGGGAGTAATTGAAGAATTTGGGAATAAATGTGGTAAGGGATGTTCATGTATTTTGTCAACAGTTCTGTATGAGCCATAGGCTAAACCAATCGTGAAGAGTGCAGCCCAGGTAGCAAATCTTCCAATTACTTCTCTTGGAGATTCCTTGGGAAAGTATTTTGATTTTTCAGAGTAAAATCGTTTGTTATTGAGGTTTTTGAGGTTATTGGGGTTTTTGAAATTTTTAAGATTGTATCTCAATTGGTTTCTTATAGGATTAGATCTAAAGGAATTGGTAAACATTTTGAGTGTATGAGTATGTGAATATTATGGGGAAAAGAATATTGAATGGGATATTTAGTAGAATACTTAATACTATGGTGAATCGATGAGAGAAAATAAAAAAAATGCAATTAGATGGATAGACCGATTAACCAGTGAGATAGAAGTGAGGAAAAAGAAAATAAAAGCAATTAGACGATAATAAGGGTGGTTTTGTTGGTGATATTATTAGAACAAAAAGTATTATTACTGTTATTATAAATTTAATTGATATTTATTATGATTGTTGATCAGCGGCTATATATAATGATAAAAAATAGGAAGAAAAAACGAATTCTGATGGGATATTTATACATTTCTTGATTGAAATTTCTTTTATTGATGAAAAAAAAAAAAAGATAGCTACTCCACATTTAAACTACTTAAACTACCTGCTGGAAAATACATGAAGAGGTGCTGTGTTTTCATTATTGGAGATGATTAAGATTGGCATCAACCATCAGATAAACCACTTTTGTCTGCTTGGATATAATCAGCTTGATCATTTTCATTATTTTAACTCATTTTCAACCATTTTCAGCGAAAAGGGCTGTAGTAAAAAGGTTTCCTTTTGGAAAGTCGTGGGGGAGGCCATAGTTAAGGCCGAGGGGCGGTTTTTAGCTCTCAAGTATACCGGAAATACCTGAGTAAATGGCCGGCATTAAGTACTGTGGATAGTTGTATGGAGAGGAAAACGCACAAAAGACCCCTCCCAGTGCGATAAAAACGAAAGGAAAACGAGAGAAAAAAAAGAGGATAACAAGAGAAGATAAAACCAACCCAAATAAATTCACATCCAGTTGAAGAAAGATTCGTGGATGGTTTTCGATAAAATACACAAGAAAAAGACTCCAGCAAGTGCCGAAAAAGCCAAATCGGGATTTACTCCCTTTTTCTAGTTTTTTTGCACCCTGCCATTGGCCAGATGTGTAAGAGCGCTGTCTGACGCGTTTATGCGTATAGTCGCGGAGACCATTGTTGTGGATAGATTAGAATTCTGGGGAATTCTGGGTCTGAGAAAACAGTTGAAAAGAAAAACAATAGCAGTTTTTGATGGAGAGTCTCCAACTGGATTTGTCGTTGAAGTTGTTGCGTTTGTCAGAATTCTTTGTAATTTTTCCTCTGGACTGTGATTCCAGGCAGCTGGAGTCACCCCCTCTGCCACTGTTTATCCCTCATTTCTTGACTTGATTCAACCAGGCTGATCAGTTTCAAGAAAAGCTCCATCGCCGATTTCAGTCTGCTTAGGTCCATGTCATTTTCCAGCCAAATAGAGCGAGGGTTTTAAATACTTTTAAAAACTCTCAAGCACCTGGAAAATAGCTCATTTTGTTGACCATCAAGGAAATTTTGGAAATGGGCTTTCGGAATCAGTAATTATACTTTTTGCAAGCACCGACACTAAGCGGTTACCTAATAGCCCTTCATGTTATGTATCGTGTGTGTGCAGATTCTGGACTTCTCTCTGAAATTACAGGGAATCTTGTACGCAAAAATTGTAGAAAATCAAACGGTTTGGTTTCATACAGGTATTTTTCAGCTGCTGTATTTGATAAAGTGCTGTTGTGAATATACTTCTCTCTGATTGGCTGTTGTGCTGATGTATTATTGCTTTGAGCTTTGCAGATTTGTGTGTTTTTGGTTATCTTAAGTCTTATCTGATCTAATCTGGGGTTAATTTGATTGCAGTGATAAATCGGCAATGGAGAATTGATATTGAAATTATAGTTGTTTATTGTATTAGGTAGTATATAAATCAAATGAAAAAAAAATAAAACATAATAAATGCAATATAAAAAACTAAACTTGTAAAATGAAACGAGAAAAATAAAAATATAATACCCCAAACAAAAAGTTTCGAAAATGATTATTTAAAAACAAAAAATAAGTTAAAAACAATAAAAAAATCTCACAATTATTTAAACTAATAGATAATTGGAACACTTTTCTTTCTTCCTTTTCAAAATTAAAAAAAATAAAAAATGAACTGAAACGAATATAAAGAATAAAAGAAAAAAAAAAATTAAAAAATGAAACTAATTTTTCTTAATTAATTTTCATATTGTATAATTTGTATAATTTGTATAATTTTTTGAATGATAGTAATTTTTTTTTTTAAAAAACTAATATTGATGAGTGTGAATATCTTGTTGATGCTCAACTTTAATGTATGGTCTGTATTCTGGTTTCCACATTTGTGCTTTGACCCATTCATGACATTCATCAAAGTCTCTTGGAACAACAACTTTTCTAGATTTTCTTGTACCTGGTTGGAATTCGTTTTCAATTCTAGCTAAACCTTGTTCAAGAGCCTTTAATATAACAGCTGTGGCGATTCTTGATGAGGCAACAGTGATTTCTTCGACTGGAGGTAGTAAACCAGCTTTTGGATTACTAACCTTTGGAGACATTTTGGCTAATTCGTCGACAGCAGCACTGATCATTTCATCACTGATGGTTGTTGATCTGGATAAAACAGCACCCAAACCAATACCTGGGAATGAGAAACAGTTGTTATTTTCAGATGAGACGTAACCCTTGTATGGCTTGAAGGGAGAGCCAGTGGCGACTAAAGCGTTGCAATCAGTCCATTCCATCAAGTCTTTTGGAACAGCTTCATGTAATCTAGTTGGGTTTGATAATGGGAAGATAATTGGTCTTGGGTTATATTTGTACATGGTTTTGACGACTTCTTCAGTAAAAGCACCAGCTTGAGTTGAACAACCAATCAAGATGGTTGGTTTGACGTGTTCGACAACTTCTCTTAAGGATTTGATGTTGACGTTTTCCCAGTCTTTATCATCATCGGCGTATAGTAGTTGGTCCTCGCTGGCCAAGCCAGTTTCCTTCATTGATTTGACAATTAAACCAAAACGATCCATACAGTGGATCTTATCTCTGGCTTCTTGGACAGTAGCACCATGAGTAACCATATGAGAGACGATTTGATCAGCAATACCTAAACCAGCGGAACCTGAACCGTAGACAACGATTTTGGAGTCTAGTAGTTCTCTGTTTGTGAAGTTCAAACCAGCGATAATGGAGGACATAACAACGGCACCTGTACCTTGGATATCATCGTTGAAACAGGAGATTCTGTTTCTATATCTTTTCAATAAGTTTCTGGCATTAAGAACACCAAAGTCTTCAAAATGGACAACAGCGTTGGGGAATCTTTTTTTAACGACTTCAATAAAACGATCGCAGAAGGCGTCATAGGCTTCACCTCTAACTCTGGGGAATCTGTTACCCATGTATAGCTCGTCATCGGATAAAGTTTTGTTGTTCGTACCAACATCTAAACAGACTGGGATAACTCTACCTGGATGGATACCACCACATAAGGTCATAAGAGACAATTTCGAGATAGAGATTCTGATACCACCGACACCCTGATCACCGATACCCAAGATACCTTCACCATCTGAGACAACGATGTAGTCAACATCCTTTGATTTACCGAAAGCAGCTAATCTTGTCTCGACACTTTCCGGGTCAGTGATATCCAAGAAACAACCTTCTGGTTTTCTGAAACGATGGGAAAAGGCAGCAATGGCATCACCTTCAGTTGGAGTATAGATGATTGGAAGTAATTCTCTGATATGTCTTCTGACCAATTCGTAGAATAGGATTTTATTTTGTTGTCTCATGGAGGTACAGAAGTCATTTTTGCCCAAGGGAGTTCTCAAGACAGATAATTGTTTGTAAGCTCTTTCAACTTGTTCATCAAGAGTGTTGACAACAGGAGGTAGAAGACCTTGTAAACCGAAAGCAGCTCTTTCTTCGAGAGAGAAGGCAGTACCTTTGTTGAATAGAGGGGAGTTTAAGATTTGGAAACCGGTCAAATCACATTCAATTGAACCATCAGAGGTCAATCTAGTTGATTTTGGTTTTCTGTTGGAGTATAGCATTTCAGCTTTCCAGCCGATGGGAGTTCTTTTTGTTAAAGTGTGGGTTCTAACATTTGTGAGCATTCTGCCAGCTGAAGTTGGGATTCTATATTCGGAGGAAGAAAAGGCTTCATCGTCAGAAGAAGATGGGTACGATACACCAGATCTGTTGTCTAAAGTGGAGGATACAGTCATTTTGAGAGGATATTAGAAGGTAATTGAATGAAAATGTGAATGAAAATGTGAATGAAAATGTGATTGGAAATTGCAATTGAATTAAAAATAGTGGATAATTTAATTATTTGTATGTTTGTTTTAATTTTTGGAGGAATTACAGAAATTGTAGTTGAAAGATAATATTTATTGATTTTTGAATTGAATGTATGTTTTTTTTGTTCTTTTTATTGTTTTTACTTTTGCAGTCTCTTGAATCAAAAAGTATGATAATTGAATAAAATAATTATATCAATTGAATTGAACTCTTGAGTTGAGTTGTGTTGAGATATGAAATATCTTTTGGAAATGATATGGAAAATTGGTATTGATGGAGGTATCGATATTAAAGATGGAATAAGAAAGAGATGAAAAAGAAATGAAAAAGCACAGAGATATTGAATATATTTATACAAATATCATCAGGAAGTATATAACCCAAATCAAAAGCCAAACAAATATAATTAACAACCAACAAACAAAAAACAGTAAAGAAATAAAAAAACCCAAAAAAAAAAAATTGTTGTTTATTAGTTAAATTTTAAGTTGAAAACTCTAAATCTAAAATGGATCGTCCAGTCTCACAGCATTGAATATTGCTGTTTAGCGAACAGCAACACACCACTTTGGAAGAAGAGCAGCTTGAGTACAGTGTAGAGAACATACAAAAGCAAGGCCATCAAGAACAGATAAAAGAAAGAACTGGGTCGAGAGCTCTAGAGCTGCACAGGCCACCCCCCTCTCGCGCACGCGAAATCGTTGCCGGCGCCAGCGCGGGCCTGATAGCGGTATATCGCGTTGTACACACGCATCCGAATGCACCCACACGCAGCTTCGACGTTCCGAGCAGGCGCGGTTGAAGGCTGCTCTCCCGGTCAGCGCCTCCGCTGCCGCTCCGCAGGGGTACGGCCCAGGCCTGGTGCGGTGGGAACCGGGATGGACCCAGCGTGCGGCCTTGCCAGACCTGCCCGATTGGGCGTATACCGACCACGCAGAATCCGCTATCTCGCGCCTGTAGCAGAGCCAGGGCCGCTAACGCTGCCTGATCGGGCTAAAGCTCCTCCCGGTGCGCGTGCTCTTGACACCGGAATGGCTCTTCCAGCGCACTTCCGGAGACCGCTCAGGTCTGCCACTTGAAATCTGGGGTAAAAGCAGTAACACAACCTTTTGGCTGATCGGATAATAAATGCTAAATTGTTGTTGAGGCTCTATTTGCTGTCGATGTTTGCTGTGATGGTGAGTAATGGTGACTGGGTATTCGTAGTGTTTGCAACATACAACGCGCTTTGCTTGAGCCAGACAGTGCAGTGTACGCTTTTGGTGGAGAATAATCAACAAATCAAGGTGGGTCGAAAAAGAGGAACACTTTTTATTATATTTTTAGCCTTTCACCATCAGAGCAGGGCAGAGTTAGTGTCGACTACAAGCAGTAGTGCTACCGTAGCAGGATATTTTGGGATTATGGAGTCGTGGAATCGTGGAATCGTGGAATACTGGAATACTGGAATAAACAATCCATTACGAGAATAGTAGGATGTGCACAGGATAGTTTATTTACTTGTTATTTCATCGCAAAGATAAACAAAAACAAAAGCAGATTTGTTACAATTATGACCGAGACTGTACATAGCGAAAAGAAAATCAATATTAAACAATAAATATTAGCGAACACTTCTATGGTAATCAAAAATGATTGATTAATAGAACTTTGAGACTATCAGCCCCAGATTTCTTACTTGATTTGAACTAAACAAAATAGATGATCAAGAATAATCAAGCTGTCCAATTTTGGCTATACTCAAAAATCTATTCACATATTTAATCATGTATTTTTCATATATCTCTTGATATAACCAGCTATATAAATATTTAAATCTCTACCACTATAATGGTTGATGTATTATTGGAATAATAATGATCGATAGTTTTTCCCCATTCCTATTTATTTTCGTATCTACTGCTAAACACACTAAAAGCAAATAACCAATACCAATTGATTTTAATTCCCTCACACGATTCTATTATACTGCAATAACAATTGCAGCATTATTCAAGTCCAAAAGTGCGGTTCATAATGGCCTGAAAATATCCTACCCACTTGCCAGTACAACAGGTCCATGGAAATAGATGAGCTATAAGCACTGTTTATCAATCGGTTTGTTATTAATTAGGGCCTTGCTGCTGTTGTCTTCTTGTTCGGACTCCGGGTGGTGGAAATTGAATTTGACAGGTCTCTGGAATCTTTTCCACCAGCATGGTGCCAATGCCCTTTCTCAGCTCCAGGCTGAACCCTGCATTGTTTTGATGTGCCGGTAAGACAGGCCAGTAGCCGTCAGAGCTGGAGACAGCGCTGCTTCTGAAGCTCCTGCACTTGAGCCATGGGCTCTAGCATTCTGGAACTCTGGAACTCTGGAACTCTCAGTGCAACACCTGTGCTCTGGGGATTATGCTCAAGACCCGCTGTGCTGGAGATGGTTCTCTTCCTCCATCGACACTGCGAGCCTGCCCAACTCATCGTCTCGAATCTTGAGCGGCAGAAGGCCCGCAAGCCCGGATTTCAGCCGGCACCACAACATGCCGCATTGGGCTAGCGCTGGCTCGCTAGATCCGCGCAGAGTCGGGTTCATGCGCGTGTCGTCTAATGCCGGGTCGCGGCTGCGTTGCGGCTGCGTGCCATATTTGCGTGAGGAATCGGCGCGCTGTTTTTGTGCCCCTCCTTACGTAAGCAGTATAAGCAGCTGTCCCAATCAGGCAACTTTCCCTCAGCCTTTCTCTTACACTCTCTTTATCTGCCCCAGCTGTTATATCTCCCATTTCATTCAGTACTGCTCACACCTATATATTGCTTATATTCATTTAAACGACATTCGTCCTCTTGGTCCTTCTAACTGAATGCCTCTGGCCTCCAAACTGATCTTCTCATCCACATTTGACATTTCCAAATCCTAAGGAATTTTGTGCCATTGCCGAAACCGATGTTCAAATATCCTTCGTCAGTTCAGAATTTCAAAGGAGATACATCCCCAATCCTCTATTTCTTTTATTATTCATAATAGCAAATTCATTTCAATCGTATCTCAACATTATGCCTTCTTCAATACCCTTCTTTTTTTTCATCTCCTAGATTATATCGCACACTATCCGAAATCTTATTCTATTGTTATTCATTGATATAATTGCTATATATTTAACTTGTTATTATAATAACATAATAATATAATAATATAATAGTTATTATATCATCACTGTTTTACCATTTCCGTGAAAACCATAATCTTTTTAGCTTTCTATATTATGATACGCATCTTTTTTATAATTCCTTTTCATACTTACAGCAATTTGTCAATATCTACCATAATGTACAATAATTTACGTCAATTCACAGTAATTTACAACAATTTCTGATATTTTGCCATCTCTTCCACTCTACATATCTATTCAATTATTCATTTACCGTTTTGCTTCTAAACATTTTTCTAGGCTTTTCTGCATCTTTTTTTTATTTGGCTTTCTATTCCAATCTCTATTTTATTTCGCTCACTATTCTATTAAGCAGTAACAACTCATATCTTGGTTGGGAAACACCTAAAAGCTAATTATAACACAAAATGTAAAAGAAACTAAACATCTTCTTCTTAACGAACACCAGCTTATTTCCCTCCTGTATTAAACTTCTTGTTCAACGGTACAGCTGTTCTATTAAACTTTTTACATTTATATCAACTTTCCATCCGCATTTCATTTTTTATTCTATACTCTTTCATTATAATTTGATTTATACCAATTAATAATTTAATCAATCAATAATTCAATCAATTATTCAATTAATCAATTGATTCATTCACTTTTGATTGATTACCAAATTATTAAAATAGCTCATCGGCTGTAACAATATTTTAAAAAATTAATGAAAATTATCTATTAGTGAAAAATATTTATTAATGAAAATTGAAAAATAATAAATTTTAAATAATATTCCTCTATATAATCATATCAAATTCTTTTTTTTCTTCCATCCCTAACCATCCTATCACTTGTACATCCTAAAAGCGGCTGTTCCACTGATGATTTTTCATATTCTTCGCTATTTACTATTTCTTGTTTTTCAGTACCATCATCTTACCATCAAAATTAATTCAAAATTGTATAAAATAGTGGGATAGCTTTGCTATCTATTTCTTTTTCATTCTCTTAAACCCCTTCTCCTGTTTGTTCCTAAACAGCAACATAGAGCTCTTTATTTCCTCTTAAATATCATTATATTTATATTTTTCAATTCCTAAACATTCTCCCTGCTTCTAAATTTCTTTATCTTATCAGCTTATCACCAACTTCTTATCTGAAAACACTGTCCATGTAAATGGCTCTCACATGTATAAACATTACACTGCGTCTACATAAATACACATACCAAACCGTGCCACTAACACGGGTCACAATTATTTCCAATTTTCAGAAAAGCAGTCACGGCTCATAACCACACTTCCTCTTTGATATTTCAGCATCATTAAAGCTCACAATCACATGACTATACTTCAATCCGATACTTCTAAATTTTTCAGTTGCCCTGTTGACTATTACCAAATCTGTTGATCAATATATTGATTCAATATATCAAACCTCTCTTAATTCTCCCTTTTAAAAAGTCCTTCTTGTAATTAATTCAATTTTAATTAATTCCGGTTTTTTTACATTTTCAAAATGCCTTTCCAAAGAGAAACAAAGTCTTCTCCATACTACTCAAGATTCCAAACTCCTTTCCGTCGTAGAAGAGAAGGTAAAACTGATTACTACCAAAGAAAGAGATTAGTAGCTCAGCACAAAGCTAAGTACAGCACTCCAAAATACAGGTTAGTTGTCAGATTCACCAAAAAAGACATCATCTGTCAAATCATTTCATCACAAATCACTGGTGATATCGTCTTAGCTGCTGCCTACTCCCATGAATTACCAAAATACGGTATCAAATACGGTTTAACTAACTGGTCTGCTGCTTACGCAACCGGTTTATTGATTGCCAGAAGAACTTTGAAAAAATTAGGTTTAGATGAAACCTATGAAGGTGTCACCGAACCAGAAGGTGAATTCGAATTAACCGAAGCCGTTGAAGATGCTCCAAGACCTTTCAAAGTCTTTTTAGATGTTGGTCTACAAAGAACCACCACCGGTGCCAAAGTCTTTGGTGCCCTTAAAGGTGCTTCTGATGGTGGTTTGTACATTCCTCACTCTGAAAACAGATTTCCAGGTTGGGATTTCGAATCTAGTGAATTAGATTCAGAAACTTTAAGAAAATACATTTTTGGTGGCCACATTGCCGAATACATGGAAGAATTGGCCGATGATGATGAAGAAAAATACAGAACTATTTTCAAAAACTATATTGACGATGACATTGATGCTGAAGGAATTGAAGACATTTATGCCGATGCCCATGAAGCTATTAGAGAAAACCCGGAATTCAAACCAACCACCAAGAAATACACTAAAGCTCAATATGCTGCTAACTCCAAGAAATACAGAGACGTTAAATTGACCAAACTGGAAAGAGAAGCCAGAATTGCCAAAAAAATTGCTGCTTTCAAAGCAGACAATTAGTTTGTTTAATAAAATTGGTTTTTTGGTTCTTTCAGTTTGTATACAATTTATATCAAAATGTTTTTGTTATAATATATTTTTAGCATCGCTTGTTTCAGTCATTTTATTAGTAAAGAAAAATTGATGATTGAAATAATTAAATAACTAAAATTAAAGGTTGATTTATATTATTCTGAATTGATTTATAAATTTAATTTAACTATAACTGTAGAATAACTAGGCTGCTTTTGATTTTTTTTTTTTGATTATATTCATTTAATAAATCCAAAAGACTAGTCAATAGGGTTTTTTGTATAACTGATTCAGCTTAACTAATAACTATAAATTTTGCTTCTCAACTTTAATTTCAAATCTGATTCAAAGAAGTCCTGTTTGTTTTCATTTAAAGTTTTCTTGTTGAGATTATACCAAGCAAGATCCGAAAAATTTCCAAATTTGGCATCATATTCTTCATTTTCATTTTTAATGAAATGGCAGCAATATTCAATAATCTCTTGTAATTTTTCAGACTCAATTAAATTTCCAAAACCTCTAATTCCACTTACCAATACTTCAACAAGAATCTCTTGACATTTTAAGCTTATTCCTGGTATTATTAAAACTTGTTTGTTTATCATTTGGGTTTTATTTTTGTTTTTATTTTTATAATTGATATTGAGATTTCCATCGTTTGCGTATAATGATTTTTTAATAGACTCCCAGAATTCCAGATATTGTTTTGACAAAAATGATCCACTGTATTTAATCATTTCTTGAAATAAAATGAGCCCATTTAATTTCATTCTTAAATCGCTGTTTTGAATGCATGATGAGGAAACAAATGGCCAAAGTGATGATAATACTGGTAATAACTCATTGAAATTTGTTGACAATATTCGAATAACTTTTTTCAATATCATCAAAATAGAAATCTTCAAATTAATTGATGGATGTTGGTATAATCTGATACAATAAGAGCATATTTGCGAAACTAATAAATACAAACTTTTTGGAGTCGATGATTCCCATTTCCTTTCAATATTCTTTTGATCATCTTCTTCACCCATGCTCCCATCGACACTCTCATCCACACTCTCATCATCACTATCAGTATCATTTTCATCATCACCATCGTCTTTTAAATCCCCATACTGTTTTTCTACGCTCATATCATTCTTTCCAAAACTTACAAATGACACTAAATCACTGATGCTTTTCATTCCCCAAGGATCTTGAATTTTTTTTAAGTCTTTATCTAAGTTTTCAAAATATCCATAAAAATCATAATTTTTTAAATATTTTTCATTGATTGCATCTAAAATAACATCAAATACAGCAAAAAATCCCTGGCATAAAACTGCATATCCATGATACATATCCAATAAAACAAACATGGAATTTAAAATATCGTCCAAGTAAGGTAGAATTTCAGACCCACTAATTTTTACCAAAACCATTAATACTGTTGCAGTTCTTGGTGTAATGGTTGAAGAAGTCAACCTTATACTGACTGAATCCAATAAGTAATCGCAATTCTCAAAGATTAAATTATGAACTGAATAATCATAACAAATCTTGGATATCAATAAACAATTTTGTTGAGCAATATTTCTAATAGTTTCTGAGTTTGAAGCTAATCCATCAATTATGGGATATAAATAATCACTTAATTCGAATTTAAAAGACTCGCCTAAGATTTCGCAACATGTTCCAATTGAATTTAATGAAATCGAATGTATGATTTCTAACAAAAAATCGGGAGCTATTGTTGAGGTTTCTTCAAATATTTCCTTTGTGACTTCTAAAATATTTAAAGTAAATGAAACTAGTTCCTGTCTATTTGATTCAACATTTTCAATTGAAGAATAATCAGAAGCTTCTTCAAAATTTAAATATTGATCTATATCATTATCATTATCATAATTTTGAATATCTTGATTACCGGTTTTATTTAAAAATTGATTGTAGCCAGTTAAAATTTTACTCGCTAAATATATTGTTAACGATTTGTCTAAAATGGAAATACCGGAGTTTATTAATAAATTTTCTATTATTGATAAAGAGTTTTCATTTTTGCCTATATTAACTAATAAATTTGATAAAGAGGTTTCTGTTTTCTTATTAAATATAAAAAAAAACAAATTTTCAATTTCATTGTGCAAATTTTGTAGTTTGTCTAAATATAATGATTCCTTTTTAGATAGAGTTAAGTTTGAAAATTCGTCTTGGACCAAATTAGGAGTATATTTTGATATTAGCGATAAGCTTGAGCTATAAGATAATGAGTTGAAAGAAGTTGAGGAAGACAATAATTTTAATTTTGAAGTTGAATTTTTTTGGTTGATCAGTATTTTCTGATTAATAATGGAGCTTGATAATTCTTCTTTGATTGTTATTATCGAATTTTTCAAAAGATTCTGTAATTGATTATTCTTTTTTTTTATTTGATTTTTATTAAATATATCAATTAAAAACAGAGTTGAATTTAAATAAGAGGATAAAATATCCTGATCAGATTTGTGTAGAAAATTGGACAAATTATCAATTGAATTTGATAGAGAGTCAGTTATTAAGTTTGAAACTCTTGGGTTGTTGTTATTGTAAATAAATGATAGTAATTCAAGACCCTTTGAAATTAATTGATTATCGATTATAACGTTTTCATTATTAATGGTATTAATATCACAAAGATAAGAAATGGAGATTATTATAATTGGAATTGAGTCAATTAGAGATAATACAGAGTTTTTAATAACATTGTCGTAAAGAGATAGAAGGGCCTTCTTGAGCAATAATTTTGAGTTATTTTTAAGTAAATTTGAATTTGAGATGTTTAAAAAGACGATTTTAATTTGTTTTGAAGTGTAAAGTAGCCAAGATTTGTTTATTTCATTTATCTGATTCGTTTCCTTTGTTTCCTTCATTTTATTTGTTTCATTTGATTGGCTCTCTTGATTATGTTGATTATTGGTGTTAGCATCATTTTCAATTGATAATAAGATATGATTTAAATCATTATCATTAATTACTATTGTTAATAGAGTAGAAAAAATATTTAAAATTTGTATTAAAACAGTTGAATTGAATTTCTTAATAGTTCGATTTGAGTTATTTAGAATTTGGTTTTTAGATAAGATTTTGTTAAAGATGGAAATGGTACCGGGCAAAATTTTGAATAAGTGGTTTGGATTTTTGTGAAAGGTGCTTTGAAATAGGAAATCTAAGAGGTGAATTGAGGCTAGTTGGATTTGAATATTTGAAGTTGAGAACTGAATTATGGATAGTAAATGGGATATTAAATTTGATGATAAGATGAGATTTTTCTGAGATGAAATGAATAACAGAGAGGACGAATTGTTACTATCATTAAGATCAGGATTAAGTTGAGATTGAGAAAGAATTAGTGTATCGTAGTTATCGATCGTAATCAAGTATGATTGAATTGTTTTCAAGCCAGCTAATTTTGTATCATAGGATTTTTCTAACTCAATTAGATTGATATTATCATCATTATGATTATTTGAATGACTTTGATTATTTAAATCAAAGGTTAAATATAATAAAAGAGGGAAAAAATCTGCTCTTTTAGACGAATCATTATCGTTATCATTATCATGGTTGCTATTGTTATTATTCTGAGATGGAGGAATATAAATATTCCAATTTGTATAAATGAATAAGAAGTCCAATATTTTTAAAATCAATTCGATTTGGATACTTAACAAGTTAATCTTATTCTTATCCTTGTTACCATTATTATTATTATCATTATCATTATTAGTGGCAAAATTCAATAAAAAATTGATTGGTAGAAAGATATACTCTGGGATTTTATCATTTTTAAAAAAGAGAAAATTCTGATTAAACTCGATTAAATCAAACTTGTCAATTGAATCATTTAAAGCAGAATTTAGTTCGTTTAGCGAATTTGTTATTTGGATTGAGTTTTTATTGAAATTAATTGAAGGTTGTAGAAGTAAATTTGATAATTTGATACAAAATGGTTTAATCTTAATAAAAAGCAAATGTTAGACAATGAAATTTCGATCAAAATCCAAAAAAACCAATAGAAACACATACATAGTTAAAAAAAGCTACTTCTTTTGCTAGTATCATTATATCAAAGAAAGAAAGGTCTTGCTATTAAAAAAGTAGAAATACAAATGCGATGAATTGAGATCAGAAATTTGTTTATTGAATACGAAAAGAGAAAAAAATATAATCAGAAAAAAGAGAGAAAAACAAGTGTGCTGAATAACACGGGGAAAAAATAAAAAAAAGGCAAAGATTCCAGAAAGGCTATATATTTGTTGCAACAAGTGAGGGATTTCCTTCAGAAAAGCATCAGTTTCTAGAGAGCATTGAAATGAGTCTGTTAGTAAAAGAACCAAAGAAAATAAAGAATAGAAAAGAAATGAAAAGGAAAACAAGAAAGAATGAGAAGGAAAATTAAACAGTCGAGCTGTGAAAGCAAAACACCACTGTGTAAGATTAGATTCCCTCCAGCAAAACTGCTGCTCTCCCAGACAATTAAAAGACAAAAAGGGATTGATTAACCTCAAGTCATCCAGTTATCAGCCTGGGTAAAGATAAGTAGAAGATACTTACTGGTAGATTTCTGCTGTGGATTAAGTAGAAATAAATAAAGAATAAGGAAGTAAAGAAGTGAATGGAGAAATAAAAGAAAAAAACCCTTTTTTGAAAACACAAAAAGGGTAACAGTGCGTACCACCTTAACGGATTCTAAGCAGTTAAGCGTGTTTATGCGTTGAACCACAGGGATGGTTATTAAAAGATGGCGAGTAAAAAAGAGCTCTCAAAAGCTCAAAAGCAAATCTCAGAAGAGCACCAAAATCACACTCATTAAATTGAACACCAAGCTCAACACCAGAAGAGACCTCAAGTTTCCGCTTTTTCTCACGCTGCTGCCTACAATTTGCGTTGTTTTAGTTAGTAGTTGCCTGTGGTTGGAGAAAGGTGTGTTGGTTGTTTACTCACCTTCGTTTCTGAACAAAAACGCAAATGGGCCTCTTTTCTTTGGTTTCTCTTCAGTATCTTCGTTGTTGGTGATTCCAATAACCTCATTGCCACTGCTAATGTAGCTTCCAGCATTGACCCCAATGCTGCTTTTTTCCAAGTCACCATCCATCCTGTTCGAATTTGTCTGCTTGTTCCCTGTCTTTGCGTAGCTCATAACATGCACATACTTCTTTCTTGGATACGTATTTCCATTAACATCATAGATTGTATACGATGTTATCAAGTCTTCCTCGGTTAAGGGAACAAAATTTCCTTTGTTTTTGCTCAAACTATCCAACTCATCTTTATTCAAACTTGATATAACTCCCTGGTCAATTAAACTTTGTCCGACGCATTCTGGAATAGCTGAATCAACTTTTAAATTGTCATAATTTAATTCACACTCTGGTATTTTCTGATTACTATTAATAAGATTATTATTATTATTGTTATTATTAAGGTTAAGATTTAGATTGAATTTTTTCTTATTTTTCGAAATCTTATCATTACTATTGAATATGTCCTTCGAAGTCGGTAATACAACCTTACTAAACTGATCTTTCAAATGATTGAAATCTTCTAAAATATGAACATTTCCATCATCATCAACATCAACTAACCCGTAATTATTAGGCCCCTGTGTGAATTCATACACCAATCCTCCACAAAACACTTTATTCATATCTTTGGAATATATTGCGTCTGTTTCTTCAAACATTCTAGGCTTGACTTCATTGCATCCATATTCTGATAAGAATAAGGGTTTAGTAAACTCTTTATAATCATCCACCAATATGTTATATCCACTGGTATAAAACGTTTGCTTACCACACCATTGATACGAATTTACCCCATAAAAATCTATTGATAATTCATTGTTTCCATCAATTGAGCATTCCAAATACTTGGCCAACGATATTCGAAAGTTCAAATCATCGGCTGCTGAATATCCAACTGGTATAACTCTTGGTGAGTTTTTTAAAATATATTGTTTAATATCTCGGATTAACCCTTTCACATATATAGGTGATGCTTCTGCGGATGTCTTATCATTAATAATTTCATTTCCCGCAAAATACCCCAATGTGTTATTATACGACGAAAACACTTCAACCACTTTAAATACATGTTTCAAATACTCTGAATTATATGTTGTCCAAGGCTGATATCGGTGTAGATGCTGGTTCTCTAGTGGCGAATTGATATCCAACACTAAATAAATTCCTGCAACTGCCAATAATGTCATACATTTATCATGATTCAAATTTGGATTCACTGAATATACTCGAATTGTATTAATTCCCAACTCTTGAAATAGTATTATATCTCGAGCACAAACATCTGCATCTGATAATGGATCCTTCTCTGTATTAACTCCTGATGATCCTCCTGGTTGATAATCAACACCTTTAATAAAAAACTGATCTTAATTAGTCATCTAATCATTTATCCAACTATCAATTACTAACCATTGAATACTTACTGGCTCATTTGTCACAGAATCAATGAAATGTCGATTTTTGATCGACAATGGATGGATGAATCCATTTGCTGATTTAGTAAGCACCAACAACGATATTAAACTAACAAAGATTAACCTGTAATAACTGCTCTTCATTATCTATTGCTTTAATATTTTGCTCTTTAGAACAACATAAAACATATAATTGACTGTTTAGAAATTGTCTATTTATTCAATAATTAAGAATATTTCCTAGCGCTCAAAAAGTCTGTTTGTGGCAAAAGAAGCTGAAAGAATGCTGCTTTTGCTGCCAAATCTCTTTCAAACCCAATAGGCTACATTTGCTATTCTGATTGTAAACCAAACAGCGTCTCAATGGTCATTATATTTTAATGCTATAGATAAAGTAAAAAAGATGTCTTTATCTCAAAGTAGTATACAGGTAAATAAACAATGAAGGATAAAACTATTAAATAAAAAATTTACTTGTATAACCAAATAAAAAAATTAAAGTAAAGTATTAAACATTTCGTCAATTGGTGAAGATGATGAAGATTGCAAAGTTCATAAAACAAATTAAATAAAATAATTACACAACATTGAAAAAAGAAATCCTCTTTAATGAAAAACCCAACAACAAAAAATGTGAATAAAGAAATAATATAAAATGAAATAGTCTAAGTATGTGTATAATTTAACAAAACTGTACAGTCGAAAGCCTGTGATAAATAAATTTAATTAAGAATGAAAGATAATTTCAATTGGTCTTCCTTTGATAATAGATCATTATTAGTGTTTGGAGTTCTGCTAACACCATTCGAGTTATCATTAGCAGTACTTTGAACGACAACGCCACCAGAATCATCAAAAGAAGAAGAAGTCACTATAGAAACAGAAGCTGTTGGAGCTGTTAGAACTTTTGTAGCCACTGGGACATTGAAAACTGGCTGCTGGTTTATTGGAGAAGAATAGTATTTGCCATAAGAGCAGTTTTGATGTTGAGTGCTTTGATACTGAGTGTTTTGATAGCGTTGATTCTGAACATGATTAATAAACCTATTTTGGTGGTTGTTCACAAGATATGAAGTACCAGTTTCATTATGGTTGAAGGTATTTTGAAATTGGTTTTGGTGGGGATTTCGATTATAATTCTGATTGTGATATTGATAAGATTGATAAGATTGATAGAATTGATGGGGTTGTTGTTGCTGGCAATTACTTTGGTACTGGTTAACTGTACTGGGAAAGTAAGAACCTGATTGGTAATATTTTTGTTGGGTTTCATTAGTTTGGTTATATGGAACCTGGCGATTGAATGGATTATTCTGGTTATAGGGATCAATCAAGAGATATTTATCAATTGGATTCAAGTTATATTGGCAAGTCAGATTGTGGTTGATAGTGGCGTATTGGCCATTGGAATTGTAATGGTAATAGTTATCATCATGATCATAGTTTTCAAGATTTTTCACGTAATTTTTCCCATTGATTATCTCCATTACAGTATAGTGCTTGTTGCTTGAAGGAATTTGAACAACATTTGGGCTATTAGAATAGGAACTGCATGAGGCTGGGACATCGTCTGCAAAAAGAGATTCATCTTCATTATAGTCTTCTCCAGCCAAATCCTCGTAGTCGTTTCTAACAATTTCTTTGATTCTATCTGTAATTGATTCAGCAGAGACATCAGTATATCCAACAGATGGAGAATGTTGAAACGATAGATCGTTGTAGGTTCTTTCATTTTCAATAAAGTTTGGATTAGTAGGATCGTAATATCTGACATTTGTACTGCTTAAAAATTGAAAGTTGCTTGCTTGGTTATTTTGAATGATTTGATCGTTTAAGATGTTTCTGGATAGTTTACAGTTTTTATCAATGCTATTGTTGTGATCAGAAGTGTTTTTATTGATTTTTTTACCATGAACATAGTTTGGATCAGATTTAAGATACTTTTGTGGGTTATATAAAAGAATTTTAATTTCATTCTTTTCTTGTTTTTTTTTATAAACATTAGGGTCACTGAATTTTTTTAATCTTTTGTTATAAGTTGAAAAGGGATTCATATGGTTTTTTTTGTGATGTCTATCGAGACAATCTTGTCTTGTGAATCGACTATCACAAATCTTGCAATGAAATTTGTGTAGTATAGAATTTTTGATTTTTTTAAGTTCTTCAGGAGTTGCACCCAAAAAACAGGCTCTGTTTATATATTCATCTTGATGAATTGTCTTGATATGACGAGTGAGACTGGAGACCTCAGTGAAACCCAAAACACTTCTTTCACATCCAGCAAAATCACATAGATGTTTTCTTGTAATATTGAGATCTTTGAAATGAGATTTAATCTCGTTGATATTTTGGAATCTGAGGGAGCAATGATCGCAGCAGATGTATTTCTTTTTTTGTCTTGTGTTAATCATTATTGGCATCAGAGTATTGGAACTAGCCAGAGAATAGCTAGCATCAGATGTAAAGAGATGAAAATATGAAAAGGAGTTGAATGAGACAAGGGGAAGTAGATGAGGGAGTTCAAAATTGAAAAGAGTAGCAACTAGAAAGACAGAGGAAATATGAGTATGAGATGAAGTTGAGAAAGAAGAGTGCAAGTAAATATGAGTGAGAGACAGAAGAGGATGGAGTGAAAAGTGGCTGTTCTTAGATTATCCTTGACAGTATTTGAAAGACGATATAATAAAATTGACCAATTGTGATTTGGCCATAAAAGGCAGATAAAACCAGATAGAAAAAAGCAGAGAAAAGTAGATAGAAAGTGGATACAGAGCTGAGAAATTGGGCCAATCGAGAGCCAAAAAACAATGCTGCTGGCAGAATAAGGACACTACTATCAGATACTGGATGTTGTTGAAGTTAATGATTTGACGATATCAGAGTTGTTTATTGGCGATAGTGGTGAACGAGATACACATTAGTTTGGGAGGAAAAAAACAAGTATATTTATAACAAAAGCAAGAGCTGAGAAGGCAGATGGGAAGAAATGCATAAAGAAGAGAATAAAAAAAATGCAGAGAAGAGAGAAGAGAGAAGAGAGAAGAGAGAAGAGAAACAGAAAACGAGAGCCCAATCCAAAACTAAAACTCAAACCAAAATGGAATTCCAAGCGATAGAGAAGTGCAATAGGCAGTAATTCAGATGTTTGGCTAAAAAACCAACCTAGAATTCTAAACACAGAGATAAATCAGAGGAATAGCAGTATAATTCTTGAACGAATGCTAGTCAAACTGGTAGTGAGTTAAGAAAACGACAAAACTGATGAAATAGAACAAAATAAATTGGATTTGAGTAATAGAACTCCCCAAAAGAGTGACTTCTTCTGATCGAAAATCTGTGTCAGTTTTTAGAAGTATCTTGAATGGAAGAAGTGCAGAACAGGCCAATGATCGTGTTTAGCATCGAGTGTTGGATCTGAAGCTAGTGGGTTGAGAATCACCACGATTCGGTTTGTTCCTTCCAGTTGCGCAGAAGCAATGAGCAGAGCAAGTAGAAGAGCAAATAGCAGAGCAAAGAGTGACAATCAGTGTGATAATCTTGCATGTTTGGAGAGGAATTGGGTAAGATGTTTAACAATGTTTAAGAATACGCAGAGCAGCAGAACGAGCTAAAAGCATTCTGACTGGCTGAGGTGATATGTCAATTGCAAACCTGAACTGGAGCTGAGAGAGTCTGTGTCTGAGATGCCTCTGCTGAACAACCACTACACTGTTGCCGATAACATGTTCTACAGATCGAAACCAACGGAGGAAACCTTCTCCACAATCTCAGTTTAGTTTCCAGCAAGAGCACTGTGATCAATTGGCAACTGGAGGGAGCTCTGACAGCACCAGAGTGATACGAGTTGTGCCAGAGATTGGTGTTTAAAAGTTATTCGGATACTGATATGGCATCAATACAAAAGCAATTGTATCACAGACTGGTTCACTTGGAAAGACTGCTGTTGCAGATGGGCTCTTTGGCCTTTCCCAATGAATGGCAGGGGATAGTAAGAGAGAAATAATGGGGTAGAGACAATGCTAGTGGTGTTAGTGGTGTCAGTGGTGCTAGCGATACCACCACCTTGATTATTAATACAATACAACAGTATAATTCATGATCCACAGAGTAAAACATGCTGTCTTTGAATATCACCTTTAGTGCTTACTCAGAACAGAGAAAGTGCTATCTGTTGGGAAACCTAACCACAGGTCTCTCATCAAAATGGAGGAATAAAATGTAAAGTGGATTATCTCACAACCTAAATAGTTAAAGTTCATTCAGCAGGTGAGAACTACCAGCAGATAGCCCAAATCCAGATCAGCAAAACAGTGAAACAAACAGCAGAATTCACTCTTGAATAATAAGATGAGGAAGTGGGTGGACGTTTCAATTCAGGAATTTACAATGCAACAATTCGACCATTCACTCCAACAGCTAATATCCTCACATCCCCATATCACCATATCCCCATATCACACTATCACACTATCACATTATCTTATTATTCAGTGCCTGACATATCGATACTGTCCAAGTTCCCCTTTGCCCAAACCTTGAGATCACTTGTTTATATTTGCCCTTTATGTTTTCGTTGCTGATGAACTGAAAGCTTGAAGCAATTTGTATTGGCAATTTCAACAATAGACCCTCTGGAATTTCCTCTTTTTGCTTTCTTCAAGCACTGAAATACTTCAATGTGGAAATATTGAATTGCCAAATTTACTGAAAACAATTATTGATTTAGGAATTCCCTTGAAAAAGAAAACAGGCATAAACAAACAGTAACTACATCAATCGTGAATTGTGTAATAATTTTTTCTTTTGTCGGACCTCTGATTGTCAGACTATCTACAAATTATCTTGCTATTTCATCCTGATTCCGCTTACAAAATCAACATCATCCTTTTGGGAAAGTACACGATTCCATCACAAAACCAGTCCCATCTGCTTTTTACTGCTCTATGTCTATGCTTTTGGAATATTCATATATCAACACCTATTAAATACATATCCAGGCAAATAGATATATATCCATTGACACACCAACTCTCTCAGACCTTTCATTCTCATTGCAGTTTGTATGTTAGCCCAGGCGAGATGCCTTTTGAGGTTAAGAAAAAATGTTATTCTCTTTTCAAAGTTGGAATTTAAATTTTTTACTAATTTATTATTTATTCCTGTATCTATTTACCATATTTAAACTATATATCTATAATTTCATTATTTGGGTAGTCGGCCATTCAATAATCTAATCTTGTGTTCTTTAGATAAAAGAGTTTAATTTTTCTTGTTTTTTTCTTTCTTTTCTCTTTTCTCGCAACTGTAATTAATATTCAAAATTATTATAAAATCTTATTGTAAAGAAATTTTAAGTTGAGAGTAAACTTGAATAATACTTGATAAGAAAAAATACTTTTTCAATATCAAATAAAACCATATTATTAATTACCATAATAATATTTGAATTTAAAGTGAGACAATTAACTCTAACTTTTCAGTAACAGGTTGTTAAACTTGAAATAAAAACAACCTAAATCTAAAAAAAATCAACAAAAAACCAAATAAAAAAAGAAACTAGCAAATCTAATCCATCAATTTAAAACGAGCCAAAATTTATTAAAATATTCACTTGGAAATATTAAAATAATCTTTTATTTAAAATAAAATTATGAACTTGAATTCAACAATTATTGATTAATTATTTTAACTAATTCTTTTATTTAATCATTTTAATTCTTATATATTGGTTTATGGTATACCATGATAGTTTATTGTGCTTGGTCATGATTTAATTTAGTATATTCTAGTTAAATTAATGTTATTTTCTTATATTTTACTCTATTCTATTCAAATTTGTAATAATATATGATACTATAATGGACAATTGCTATGTTTTGTCTTCTTTTGTCTTTTTTTAGCTTTTGATTTCGTTTTCAGCCTCTATCAATTTGTTTTTCTCTTTTTTTTTTTTTCTTAATTTCATGTATTATTGATTACCTGTTCTTTTCTTGGTTATAGTATTCATCTCCAAAATCTATCTATTTATTTATTCATTACGTCTAATATGACGTAATCTGGCACTAATTGGTCTTTCATCAGTAATATCAATGTTCTCTATAATTGAGTTGTCATCAATATTTAATTCGTTTAGCTCCTTTTGCAAATCTAATATAGAATCTTCATGCTCTTCGTGATGGATTTCGTTTCCATTATCATTTTCTTTGCCATTTTCAAATACATCGCTCTTAACTGCCTTAAGAATCCCATTGTTAATATTAATGCCTTTTAGTAATATTTGACTGATACTCTCCAACAAAATAATAAATAAACTGGATAAGATTGCAATACAATAGTTTGAAATGGTCATTCCGATATCTAACCAACTTCCCTCAGTTTTAACCAAAAAGAAAAAATTCAATGATAACAAATCACTTAATGAGATAATTAGAGTGGATATGGTAAAGAAACTTATACTTAATGAAATATTTAAAATCCCTAGGCCCGTTGATAATAAAATATATGGTATAAGCAATTTTAATACTAATAATACTCCCATTGAGAATGGATTAAAGACTGGTATCAACCTACAAACACTTTCTAATGAAAATGAAGATATCGAGGCAATATTTCCGGTTCCAAAAAATGCAATTTGACATAAAAAGAATCCAATTATTGATATTCTCAATATTTGCAACCAATCTGTTTTATTGTCACTAGAGATTATCTTTTTATTTTTATAATCAGTTTCAATTTTAATCCATTGTAATAATATCAAAGAATATTCACAATAAAACAAAGATTCAAAAGATATCGTAAATATTAAAAAGGTTGGAGAAAATGTTATAAATAATATCAATAACCTCAAGTCCAAGTTGCTGTCTGGATTGAAATGGTGCAAAATAGGCATGACAAACAATGATATGATTAACGTAGCCCATCCTGAGACTTTTGAATAAAATGGCAATCCATTTCTTGCCTGTAATGAATTAACTGATATGTTTGTTGTTATTAACATTACAATAATCAACAATACTTGAATATTTATAAGGATTTTAGAATATGTATTTATTTTAAATGATGTATCAATCTTTCCTTGATTGGATATTTTTTTGAATCCAACTCCTGAAATAATTATCATTAGTATCCCACCCAAATTGATTTCTAATAAACTTTCTGTTTTAATTGCATCAGACCAGGTAAATGTTGACATGATAAGACAATTTAGGATCCAGAAGAAATTTTCACCAAACTTGTAATTCTTATAGACGAAACTTGGATAGACAGATAGAAATGCAAACATAATTGAGAATGTTTTTCTATTAAAGAAACCATAAGTACTTGCTTCAAAAGTGGAGATGATTAAAATAAAATAAAAAATTTTTGAGAAAAATGGAGTGTTTTGAAAAAATAATCTGGTTCCTTTGATCAAAGCAGCTCTTTTGCTAAATATTTGTTGCCAAAAGAAAACAGGAAATACCAAGTACAAGTAGTACATTATTGGGTATTTTTGCAAGTTGAAACAAATGGATATTCCTGTTACTATGATGGTAAAACTTGAGTTAATAAAATTGAAAGTTGAAGTTGAAGTCGCAGTTGATTCAGTACCAATTAAAATATAAGTGTTTAAGAAAATCATAAATGAATAAATAATCCATCCAATAAAACCAAAGGTTACAATTGATTTTAGCAAAATCCAATTATACTGCTGTAAATAATTTAATCCCTCCAAAGAATCGTCAATAAATGTGCTAATTAAAGTAATTATTTGATTTTCCAATGTTTTCAAATGAGGATCATCAAGATATCCCCCCTCAAGTTCATTATTGGTATTGTAGTAATAATCATCAATTATCAATTGGATTTGGTTGATTTGAGCATTAAAGTTATCAACGTATTTTTCTTTAGCAAGTGATATATTTTGAAATTTTAGAAATGGTTTGTAAAAGAATTGGTGATTTCTGACATTTTCTTCTTTAACTTTTAATTGTTCAAAGATTGATAAAGAATTTTGATGAAAAGCATATAGCTTATCAACTAACAAATTGTTGTCAATAAAATCTAAAGGTAGCTTTCCTACGGAGTTTGAAGGATAATTTACACCAATTAGATAGGCCATCAATGTGGCAATATCAGCTTGCTTTAGATCGTTTCTTTTAATGTGATCCAAAAGCCAAACATTTGAATTAAATTCGGGGTCATCCTCGGGATATGTATTATCTATTGGGGTGAGTGGAGATCTGACTAAAGGTTTATTGATACCTTTTCCAAAAGCAATAAAGGGGGTTCTAGTATTATTAGGATGACCGTCGCCATGAGAACCTAGAGCAGACATTCCATGATCAGCAGTGAATATAAAAGCAGTCTCCTCATCGCCAAAGAAATCGTTGATTTTTGGAATCAAATCCTTTAATTGATTATCGATATACTGAACATTTTGGTAATACTCAATCGAATATGGCCTATAACTATGACCAGCTGTGTCACAGCCCAATAAATGTAAAAAAAATACAACTTTATCTTTGTGAATAAGCTCATCCAATTTTGGATCTCTAGTTGAATTTAAAAATAAATCATTTAGATTTTTGAAAACAAAAGAATCCAATTCAATAGAAGATTTTGTGAAATCTTCAAATTCATGGCCATACATTACTGTTTGAATTCTGTCTTGATCTGATGCACCGGTTTTAAACATTGGCAAAATATCAGGCGAACCAAACGAAAAAGTATGGTACGATTGATTAAAAACTGAATCAAAATTAACAGGATTTTCTTTCCAACCTTTGGTAACAGCACTAACGTCTTCATAAAACCCAGCAATCATTGCGACATGGCCAGGTCTCGATTCAGTTGGCATTCTTGTGTGAGATATTCCATATGTCCCATTATTCAATATAATTGATCTCAAGTATGGAGCTAAAAATATGGAGTTTTGATCATTAGAAAGATAAATTTCTTGCTGGGTGTTTTCAATGGACGAGTTGAGAGTTGTTTTGGGTAGTTGAACTTTTGTTAATAAAGTGTCAGCTCTAAGGCCATCGCCAACTATTAAAAACAATCTTTTTGCAGGTGGATTTGGGGTACTTTGGTGTTGTTGCATTCCATGAATTAATGGTGATACGAAATAGATATCGAAAATGGACCACAAATAACACAAGTGGAATAGTATTCCCACCACTAGTAAATTGAACCTACTCAATTTCATTTTGAAGTGTCGATAAGGAAATCAAATGTATTTATCGCTGTTATAAACTAACTGCATTTGGGTGTTTATAAACAAAATTTTTGATGAGGTCGAAAACTGAGAACACGTCAAAAGTCCAATCAAAAACGGAAGGTACCACCCTGAAGGTTACGCTGTTGATGCATGCGCATTTCGCAGTAAGCCACGTTGGACTACATGAAGATACATTGCACAATAGAACCACTGGCATGAAACTATAAATCGAAGTGGTATATTATAATCAATTTAGTATATTCTAGTTAAAGACAGGTATCGTTGTGACTTCATGGTGTTGATATTGAACCCATTGTGAGCATTAGTGCTCTTCAATGGCTGATGGGAATGAAATTTCCAACAATGCAGCTTGGAATATTGTATCTGTCTCTTCTAATGGTGAAGCTGAAACAACAGGATTTTCTTTTTCTTCCATCCTTGGTTCTTAAATTACAGCTTGTTAGAACAGCCTTTTGACCTTTATCAAAGGCAATTGCACCATATTTCTCCCAGAAGTTTACTGCACTTTCTTCGCTCATTAGTTCATATATGGCCAATTTTCCGTTTTTCAAATCGTCAGTATGAACTTCAACAAGACTTGCAAATTCTTTATTTCCACGATAAATTTCGCCTGTTCTCCTCCAGAGGCAAGCAGGTATTGCCATTGAGGTAAACACTCGATCATAGTCTAACAACATTCTTTCAAAGTTTTCTTCTACGATGATCAAATCGACGTCTTTAAGTGTTCTCGCAATGGCTCTGAACGCCGGTCTGAATATTGACAACGGTTTTAAGATTCTTTGTCTTGAAGATTGATTCATATAGTTATCCATGTATTTTTGTAGTCTAGCATAACCCTTTGCATAATTATAGGGCTGTAGCAAGCCTGCTTCTAGTTTTGCATTGATAACTTCTTTTAATCTTTCTTCGGGCGATATTTCTACCGATGGGTCAGCAGCTGTTAGGAAGAATTGATCTCTTTTGTTATGTTTACCATTTGGATCGTTTTCAATGTTATTATTGATGATATGATTATTTTTATTAATGTTATTATTATTATTATTATTATTGTTGTTGTTGTTGTTGTTGTTGTTATGGATATTATTATTGATATCGGGGGATCTTTTTGTTGAAAAGGAATCGTGGTTTGAAATATTGGGAGTATTGGAAGCACTTTGAAGAGTAGGAATATTTTGCAAGTTTTGTAGATTAAGACTTGGATTGCTGTCTATGTGATTGTTCAATGGGTTATTATTTAAAGGCTCATTAGGACTATTTTCCTTTTGCATATTATTATTATTGATATAATAATTTTGTTGACTTTGATTATTTTGATTATTTTGAATATTTTGATTGTTTGGGTTATTTGGATTTGGATTATTTGGATTAAAAGAGGGATTAAACAAGGACACAAAGGAACTGTCGGTTAACATATTGTTTAATAAAGGGATATCCTTATTATAATTGATGCTCATGTTGTTGTTATTTTGATTAAAATCTGGATCGTCAATTAATTTGAGAAATTCGTTAATTGAGGAGATTTCAGAATTTGCATGTTCTGAGTAGAAAAAAGGTTGAAAAGAGTTGTTAAAAAATTGATTTAATAGGCTGTTGGAGACTTGTTCATTGTTATTGCTGTTATTGATGTTATTAATATTATCATTATTAGGAATATTATGAATGTTGTGATTAGTATTATTCGAAATCAAGTTGGATTGAGAATCTGAGGGATTGATATTTTGGTTGCTTAACAAATTTGAAATACTGATTGAGTTGATATCGCTACTGGTGTTGTTGATATTATTGTTAGAATTATTGTTAGGATTATTATTGAAATTATTATTGATATTTGGATTATTATTGTTATGAGGAATATCACTAGTTTTGTTGTTTGTAGTATTATTTACAGTGCTCGCTGGAGTTAGAACAGAAGAAGGAGGTATTTCGTCTAGATCCAAAGAAGGAGGAGCAGTTATGGTGGTAACAGATTGGGGGATATGAACGTTATTATTAATAATGTTATTGTTATTGGTGGTGTTGTTACTGGTATTAGAAAAGTTGTTTATATTAGTGATGCTATTTTGATTGGGAGAGCTTTGATTTGCTACTAAAAACTGGGGATCATTGTTATGATTTTGGTTTGATTGACTGTTATTATTCGACATTTGAATTGACATATTACTACCTGAATTTAAGTTATTATTATTATTATTATTATTATTATTATTATTATTATTATTATTATTATTATTATTATTGTTGTTGTTATTATTATTATTATTGTTGTTATTACTATTGTTATTGTTGTTATTATTATTATTACTATTACTATTATCTATATTCATATTATTATTATGTATATTCATAGTAGTAGTGTTAGTAGCTGTAGGATTAAGATTAGAGATGGTATTACTGTTGCTGTCAATGCTATTGAGAAGGGGCAAGCTATTTATGATGTTCAATCCATTTTGCAGAACTAGCTTTCGTTGTCTTGAATTGATTGGTTCATCATGGCAAAGATGGCCAATGTTTCTCTTGATACATCTCGAGCAAGGTCTCTTTTCCTCGCAAATCATATGGGATCTCCTGCAGTAAATACAGGCTATCTGGACCTTTCGCTTTCTTCTCTTATGAGCAGGCCCATGAATCGAAGAAGAGGAAGCAGTGGGAGGAATGTGGGAGATTGAGGTGGAGTCGTTGGAGCTGGTGGAGCTGATGGGAAGCATGTTCGGCTCGTCGTGAGAGGCCTCAGTCTTGACAACGATAGGCTGGTGCTGGGAGGCCTTAGAAGCTGGAGAAAGACTGCCCATGGTGAGCTGAAGAGATAGATGGAGGTTGAGGAAGTGAAGGAGTTGGAGGTGAAGATGAAGATGAAGATGAAGGTGAAAGAAGTGAAGATAACGAAGGTGGAACTGAAAAAGGTTGGAGTTTGCAGCTTCAAGTGGATGTGTTTCACGAAGCAGAAGACTTCAATAGCCTCTTCTCCCTCTGTCGACGAACATTTGGTGCTTTCTGTTGATTATTGTAACTGTTGTTATTGTTGGTAATTTTTGTGTTGATGCTCTGTTTGCCATCTTCATCTCTGCTTCATTACACTCACTGTTAACATTGCACTTAAATAATATTTACCATTCCCAAGTTGTCAATCACTCAAACTGATTCAAAATAACTCAAAATGGCTCTTTAATGGCATTTATCTTATCTTCTTATCCTCTGCTCATTTCTGAAATTTGTTTCCTCTAATCAACGATACACTGCTGCTGAATCTTGTTCTTTCAACTATTCTCTTCTTAATGGAGACCTTCACAAGACACCCAGGTATGTTCTAATCATCAACAACTAGCACTACAAGTAACCTTTATCTTGATATCATATCATATCACTAATACTCAAAATCTACTTGCCAAATATCTGACATTTTTGCTTTATTTCCACTTACTAAAGGTGTTTGTGAACAATTTTTCATTGCACGTAAAAAGGCAAATCTATACACAAATTTTTTCATTTCTGCTAAGTTAAACCAAGACCTAAACATTTCGATTCTATTTCATTCTTTGAGAAAAGTATTGCTAAACAACTCCTTTCTAGTTCTCTATTATTCATCTCTTGATAATCAATTGAAACCATGCAATAAAGTATATTTCAATGACGTTGTCTCTTTTCAAATTTATAACCAACCCCAAAGTTCTTATCCCATTTCTTCAAGCATCGACGAGAATTTATTATCTTCCTTGGACAACTACAAATTCCAGCTAGACAACTCATCAAAACCCCTATGGAAAATCATCATCTTAAACAATAATGAAATAGTCATCTTATGTGAACATCTAATTGATGGTTTTTCTTGCGTATTATTTCATAATTTATTGATCAATGAATTCAATAATTATAATTACAATGAAACTAATACTTCTGAAATTAATAATAATACAAATGATCTATTATTATTTGATTCTTTTAATGATCTTAAATCTCTAAAACCACTCCCACCAACTATTGATGGCTTTCTAAATCTTGATCCAATTTCTCTTCCAAATGCTCAAAATAATTTCTTGTCCTCACCCTTACCATTGTTTTCAAAATCAAATCAAATATACAGCAGTTATTTTTGTCATCACAACTACAATTCAATTTTCAAAATTGTTAAATTTAAAAAATCGGAAACTGAAAAACTCCTAAAACTAAAAAAACACTTCTCTTCTAATAAAAATACCAACTTGAGATTAATCTCAATTATTCAAATTTTCTTTTTAAAATCCTTACCAACTAATTACATCAAGTCTGTTTACCCAAAACAAATTGAATTTCTAATTGCAGTTGATTTAAGAAGATTTGTTGATAACGAAACCATGGAAAATCAAAACCTAATTGGCTCTTTCCCTTCAGTGCACAAATTCATCATTCAAACTGATCAATTCTTAAATTCAACCCATGAATTTTTAATTTTGAAAATTAATCAGGAAATCAATTCAATTTTAACCAGGCCCTTACTCCTTTTTTCAAACTATCAAAAAAACTATATCAATTCAAATGGGAATATTCAAATTTATAAAAACTTACTACTAAGTCAAATCAATCTGAAAAAAAGAGAAGTAAACAGATTATCAAATTTAGGTTACAATACCCAAAGCCACGAAGGTAATTGGAAAATTATAGAATTTATGTTCAATCAAAACATATCAGATATTGGCTCCTCCATGGTATTAAATCAAATATCTACTGAAAATGGAATGAATTTCGTTTTAGGATTTGTTAAAGGCATTTTCGTCGAATATGACAAAAACACCACACAAAATGAAGACGATATAATTAATACCATTGCAAGTAAATTTAAAAAGAGTCTATTAAAATTTTAGTTGATATTAAAACTCACTCTATTTCTGCTATTTCGTTGTTTTGAGTAAGATATGGTAAATTCAAGTTCGTTTGGTCCATTTCGCATTTCGCATTCCGAACAATCTTTTGATCTCACCTGACCGGCATTTTATATCTGGTCACATGGGCTTTTTCATTATACCCGTTTTAAAAGGGAGTTTTACGTTCTGAAGTCATCACTTTCATTCTTTGCTGCATCAACATGCATTAGGGCTCCTCCACTTCGATATGACAGCATTTTTCAAACTTTCGATTCTTCCTTTTCATTTGTGAATCTCAGAAAGACCTCATTTGCTTTGCTCCTCGATTGCTTGAGCAAGCCATAAACAAAAGAATGAAAAATCAAATACAAACCATCAGAAAAGAATCCAACAGGAAGCATATAAAATGTCCACAGATCGTCCATTATTATCAATAACTCCTATATCTAATAAACTACTCAATACCATATTTATCATCAAACATCAAAGAATCAACCCAAATTCAATATGTACTGCCAAATGCTAAAAGCTCAGGTCCTCAGACGTGGACAAAGTTCAATTTTACTCTCAAGAAACTACCGTTATTTTTCCACCACTATAGTTAGATCCAATTTACTTAAAAACAAAAGCAAAAATAGAAAACCTCCTACTATCTTTGAAGAGCTTAAAAAGAAAGTGTTAGACGATTCTACAGAAAAAAAAGTGGATTTGACAATTGATCAGATTAAAGCAAAAACTCAAGAAGAATGGAATAATTTATCGGAAGAAACAAAAAAAACAATGCAAAATGCTTATGACGAAGGTGTGAAAGCTTATGAGAGCGGTTTAAATTCGTTAAAGTCAGTTTCAAAACCCAAATCGGTGATGGATCAGATTAAAGATGATATTTCTGAAACAGCTAATAAAGCTCATGAGACTTTTTCTGATGAAGATCTTGCTCTCAAGGCAAAAGAAAAATGGGAAGGTTTAACTGAAGATGCCCAAGCTAAATTGGAAAGCACTTATCAAGAAAATTTAGAAACATACGAAGACAGTTTGAAAGATGCCGGCTCAACTGCTAAAGAAACAGCCGAGGATGCTGGATCCACTTTAAAGCATTTGAAAGAAGACTTCATCGACAAACCAGCTGAACAAATTATTTCAAAAACCAAAGAAGAATGGAATAATATTTCATCTGAAGTTGGCGATATTGTTGATACTGGAAAATCCATTTTGTATGGACAAAATAAGGATCAGAAAGAACACGATGTTGTTGATACTGGGAAAACCATTCTATACGGAAAAGATAAAGATCAGCAAAAACACAATAATGACAATAATAAGACTGAAAGGAAAAACAGCAGGAAAGACTTGAACAATTTGTTAAAAAATGAGCAAAGGAAAGAAGGAAATAAATACGGAAAAACATAAAAAGGAAATTTGAAGGCAATTATTTATTTAAACGTTAGGTTTTTTGCGAGGTCATTAAAAGACTTATAAATCATGAAAATTTTTATAAGATAAATAACTTTAAAATTATGAATATGTTATTTTTTATATTTTTATATTTTTTATATGTTTTTAATTGATATTTTATTAACAGCATAAAACGTGCACAATATAGATTTACTTATTAAAGAAGTGTTTTATTATTCTACATCATTTTCTAATTTTTGATACAACTCTTTTCTTTCCCTTCTTAGAAAATAAAATAATGAAAAAAACAATATAATCATTATTAAAGAACCACCAACGGACCATAGAAATACATCATTATAACATTTATGACCTAATTCGCAAATTCTTAAAGTATCATTTGTATCTGCAGTTATATTGCTGTTCAAAACATTAATGATCTTCATGTTTGAATCATAAATTCTACCAAATAGAATGTTGTAAAAATAGGCAGGTAAAATACCTGAAGTTGCTAGAATTCCCCAGTTCAATGAAAAGTTTTCCATGCCAAAAAAATCCATTGTTATTGATGGAAATAAACCCCAAGTGAATCCGTATGCTAAACCAATAGTTAAAGTTGCAATGTATAAATAACTAATATCATCCAATATATAACAAAATATTTGCGAGTTTAGTATCAAAAATATGGGTAAAATAATTAATACACTTCGTGACTTTTTGAATTTTAGTATTACAAGATCTCCCATTATGCCACTGAGTAATCTTCCGACTGAATTGGAGATTGAAAGTAATCCGACTTCAAAATTTTGCTGATTTTGTATAATTGTGTTTGAGTTTTCAACAAAAGCTACAGTTAGGGGATCATCAATTTGTGTGTTTGGAGGTAGCAACTTTTTGATATATAAAGCTTTCACCAAAAACCCAAGAGAAAATATATACATTTGACCAATTGAAGCCAACAAACCCACAATAAAGCATAGTAGCCAGAATTTTTTATTTTTGAACAATTCTACACCTCCGATTTCAGGCTGATAAGTTGTAGATTTGCTAAAACTTAGATTTATATTATCAGTAATCAGAAAAGAATTTCTAGGTATATGAGAAGAAGGCAGCGTAATTGATTTCCTTGGATGAGAGTTGGTCAATGTAGACATTTCAATAAATTCACTGGATAAACGATCAGATATTGATGGATGAATTCCAACCATTGAAGAGTTTGACTGAATTGAGGTTAAAATATTATCACTATCGTTATCGGCATTGATATGAATTTGATTAATATCACTGATATGATTGGTATCAAAGTTAGTGATATCATGAAGACCATCCAAGCTATGATTGTTTGAATGAGAGACGTTGATTTTTTGGTGAAACCTGTCGGCTATAATGATAAACCAAATTGTGATCAGAAAAATCACAATAGCAGAGATATACAAAAATCCCAACAAGCCTGAAGTATCACCAGGATAAAATGTTGAAGCCAAAGCTGAGTAAAACAATGCTGACAAGCCAATAAAAGCAATTGGAATGGAAGTTGCCATACCTCTGTTGTTTGGGTAGATAATAGCACTGCATTTCAAACACCCAGAATATATGAAAGCGCCACCCAAACCAATACCAAATAAAATCACCATGCTGAAATTGAAATTGGACATGCTTTCATCAAATTGTCTTTTCAATAGGTAGTAGCTTCCAATAAAGATGATTGAACCAAAACTAATAGGTATGCTGAAGCCAAATTGATCAACAAAAAAACCAGCAATGGGCCCAACAATTGAATTGCCCAAGTTTCCAGACATGGCAAGAGCTGAAGCTTGAGTAGCAGAGTAGTTCAACCTTGAAGAGAATTGAGGACTGAAAGCTGAGTAAAGATATAAAGTTCCACATAGTATATCAAGCAAGATGCAGGACACAAACATTAGGAATTTTTTGGCAGACTGTTTCATTTTGAAAACAAAAATATAAAAGACAAAATATGGTAGGTTTTCAGATACAAATTGAGAGTTTTTCTAGTAAAATGCAGTGTGGAAAGTTCATTATTAAGGATAGTTGATGAATAGACTAACAAATACAGCATTATTAGAAGAGGATTGGCTGTTTTTGTCGATTATCTTCGAATGAGAGATGTGTATCCAATATGGCTGAGGAGAAACCTGTTTGAACAGGGAGGCCACTGCCTTTGATAAGAAAAAGCGTGAAGTTTCACTATTTAATAGTGTTTCTGAAGGTGCTCTCCGCTGTTCTTAGATATTTTTAGAAAGGCAGTATCATCGATGAAGGAGCTTCTTAGTTTAAATCAGGAAGGTGAAGAGTTAACTGCTGGATGACAATGCTGTCGAGACAGAGAATAGTGTACTTTATATTCCTTCCTGTGGTGATAGTGGGTATAGCATACTCCCTTGTCGAGCGTTACACAACCACTCTATCAACACCTGGTCCCATAATCCAGGAAACAGTAAGCAACTGGACTGTCCAGCCAACCAGTGATTTGAATGGAGAATATGTGCAATTCACCCAAAATCAGTCAGAGTCTAGTCTGAAAATAAAGATAAACAAGGCTATTTACAGCGATGGAACAATTGAGCTGGAGGATTTCATAAACACTTCAAAGCTTTCAACGAATGAGGATATAATAAATTCATTCTCAAACCAAAAACCAACCCCAACAGCTGAAAAGGATAATGATCTGATCATTGAAGAAGAGAAGAATGGCTTCATGAAAAATGAAAAAAAGGAAGAAACTCAAGAAAAAAAATCAAACCACAACCAAGTTAACCCGTTGGTGCTTGATGGGGAGAAATATTTAGAAAAAAGTACGAATCAATCAGCCAATAATACAATAAACGATTCAAGCACCAATGAAACGGAAGATAGTATTGAAGAGGATATAGATGAGGATATAGAAGTTGGCATTGAAAAAAAAACTCAATCTGAAGAAAACTTTATTTATAAAAATAATGACTGGATCTTAGAAAAGAGTGAAGTATCAAATAATAAAACATACTCTGAAACTAACAAAGGTTTTAATTTAACAGATGGAAAGTTTACTTTCAATTTAACTGAAAGCTATAATCTGATAAAGGATGAATCATTGAAATGGAATCCATATCGCCCTAATTGTTATATTGGGTTTAGAGCAAACATTCCTCACTCAATTATATTAGGTGTGATGTGGTTTAATGCTGATAGTATTCAGGGATTTCAAAATATACGTAATTTTGTCAGTATGGATGATAAAATTAAGAAATTTAGCTGGTTGAAGTTTAACCCTAGATCAGGTGGCAGACAAATTATTAAAGATGATTTGTTGAAGATTGATATTATTGTTGATTTTATTAAAAATAAAAAAAACTTGAATAATTGGGGATTAAAAATCACAGGCGTTAGTACAAGTCCTTTGCATCAAAACTCCAAAATTTCAATAATTACATACATCGGTCTTGAAAGTGAAACATTTGATGAAGATCGAATTTATAAAAAACAGATTGAGTTTGATCCTGATGATTCTAACACCTATGATATGGAGGAGAATCCCGATTATTTAACATTGAGTGACACTAAAACTGATATTAACGGATTTGAAGGTTCTATCAAACTAAATGGCTTTACGAAGGATTTTGGCAAGTTTGACATTGAAATCACTGATTATGCTCAAATGAATAAACATCCCGATTTTGATATGACAAGAGTCACTTTAGAAGAAAGAAGAATTTATGAATCATTGGGTCTTGATTCTAAAAAAAATCATCATTTAGAAATTGTAGTTCCAAATGAAAACGTATGGAGAGCAAAGGATATCTTTTTAACAATGTTGCAAGAAAGCATCCGGGATTTATCTGAAAAATATCGAACAGCTATAAATTTACAATCTCTACCGGCTTGCAATGGTTTGATTTTAAGAGATTTATATGATTACAGAGGTAATTTACATTTTATTCAAAAGATTTACGAAGGAGACTTTGAATATGAGATTCTATTTAATCAAAGAAACAGTAAAGAGAGAGCTTTGGATACTGGAAGTGATCATGAAAATGTGGATGAAAATGAGTTTCATCATGAAACTTTAAAAGACGATTCAAGAATAACTTCAAAAAATATTAATATTAAAATAACAGAAAATTTGATATCATTTGATGAAAAGTTCAATCAAAAATTCAAACTACAAGCACCATTTAATAAACCAAAGTATTCAAATTTTGCAAAGGAAATCATTTCTAGTTTAATGGGTGGATTAAGCTATTTTCATGGAAGTCAAATTGTTGATAGGGTCACAGAAATTGACGAGGAAAACTTTTCAGAAGTAGAATTGACAAATGGTAAATTAGAAGGTCCATATGAATTATTGACATTGGTGCCTACCAGAAGTTTTTTTCCAAGAGGATTTTACTGGGACGAAGGGTTTCATTTAATTTCATTGATTGATTTTGATTTTGACTTGACCCTAGAAATATTAAAGAGTTGGTTTAATTTAATTGATGATGATGGATGGATTGCTAGAGAGCAAATATTGGGACCAGAATCTAGAAATTTTGTTCCCAAGAAATTTCAAACTCAGAATGCTAAAATTGGGAATCCACCAACATTAATGTTATTGTTTTCTGAAATATTGGAAAAGTTACATGAATTGAAACCCCATGAATTAAAAGGTAATTATTCGGGGAGCATAAATGAAGAGATTACAGACAAACAATCAACAGATTTACATTTGACGCATCCCAGATTATTAGTGGATTATGCCCGAAGTATTTATCCTAAATTGAAAAAACATTACTACTGGTTTAGAAAGACTCAAAAGGGAGAAACAGAAGAGTTGGAAAGAGAATATCCATCTAGTGAAGAAGCTTATAGATGGGTTGGTAGAACTGAATTGCACTGTTTACCATCAGGGTTGGATGATTACCCAAGATGTGAAAATGCAGATTCAACAGAATTAAATATCGATTTAATGTCATGGGTTGGTGTTATGAGCAAAGCTATGAAGGAAATTGCCCGGTTGTTGAATTATGAGGATGATTATAAGAAATTTGATGAAAATGAGCGAAGAATAGTTAAAAATATTGAGGAAGTATTTTGGTCAGAAGAATCAAAATGTTACTGTGATATTCATATGAATTTAGACGACGAGGATGAGCTTGTTTGCCATAAAGGATATATTTCACTCTTTCCATTTTTATTGAAATTAATACCTGTTGATGAAAGTACCGAATCGGAAAAGCATATATTGAGCATCATTAAGTTGATATCGGATGAGGATGAGTTATTCAGTGAGTTTGGAATTCGAAGTTTAAGTCAAAAGGACGAGTATTTTAGAACAGGAGAGGACTATTGGAGAGGATCTATATGGGTTAATATAAACTATTTAATTTTAGAGAGCGTCAAGTATTATGTTGAAAAGAGTGAAAATAGTGAAATTAAAAGGTTGGGCGCCAAGTTATATGGAGAGTTACGAGTTAATTTGGCAATGAATATTTATAACGAGTGGGTTAGAACAGGATTTGTTTGGGAGTCGTATTTTGAAAACGATGGGAAAGGAAAAGGAGCCAATGGGTTTACAGGGTGGAGTTCTTTAGTGGTTAACATTATGAAAATGCCTGAAGAGATTAATTGAGATATCACTTCAAATATATTAATTCAATTGAAGAAAAGAAAGCAAAAGATGAAGGAAAAATATTGCAGTTTAAATATTGTTGAGAATTGTGTCGGCGCTTAATCTTATAAAGGCGGGAATTGAGGCACAACATCAGCGTTGTTGTGTGATGAGATGGCTAACAAGGAATATATATAAGGTGAAATAGAAGACTGATTTTTGTAAGAGTATTTCATTTTGAAGTAAAGTAAATGGCAGTTAAAATGCCACCGAAGAAAAGACAAAAGAAATCTGCTGGATCAAATGATAATAAAGATAGCAGTGATAGTAGTAAAAATGAGAAGAATACAAGTGAAGGGATCCAAGAAATCAAAGAGCCTCAAAAGATCGAGTTAAGTGAATCGGACACTAATATATTGAATTATCTCAATGAACAATATCGACCATACTCTTTAAATGATATATACTTAAATTTACAAAGCTTGAATAGTAAGAGTAAAAGCAGCAAGATATCAAAGGGAAATGTGGTGAAAGGACTAGAAAAACTAAGCAGTTGCAAGAAAATCATAGCCAAGAGTTATGGGAAACAAACATTTTATGTTTGCTTGCAACAAGAAAATAAATCTGAGAAGAAAAGTGGTGCTGATGAAATCAGTGATGGAAAGAGAGATGCTAGGGATTATACAATAGAAGATATAAACCGAATCAAGAAAGAAATAGGTGAGTTGGAGAACAAATTTAAAACTTTAAATGGCGAATACAGTTTGATTATCAGTGAAACCAATAATGAACAGTTGGTGAATAATTTCTTTTCGTTTCAACAAAGGATTAAAGATGTGGACTTTAAAATAAAAAGGTATCGTGATGAATTTGATGAGAAAAGAGACACTATCAACAATAAGAATGAAAACAAAAAAGAAGAATTGAGAAAGTTAGAAGTTATTTATGAAAGAGAGTTTAAATTGAGATTTAAAATTTATAAAGAATTTATATACGTGATGAAAGAAAACTTAAGTAAAGTGGATGAATTGTTGGAAACAATAGGATGCGAACCAATCAATTCGTTCTAAAATATAATACTTTTTAGTTAGAAAGTAGATCAAATTAAGTAGCAAACTCGCAATTATTTTTGAAAAAGGACAATAAACCTAAAATAAAGCCACGGCAGCAGCAAAAAAAAGAGATAAGGCAGTTGCACCCACAGAGGTGGCAGCATTGATGGAGTTTTCAGCAACAGAGTGAGAAGAGGAAGAGTTAGCTGGAACAAAAGAGGACTCGGAAAAATGGGAAGCAGAGAAGTGGAAGGTGGAAGAAACGTGGGAATCAGTGCCGGAAGAAACGTAAGAAGAACCGACGGAAGAAGCAGCGGAAGAAACAGAGGAAGAGGCTACTGAAGGAGCAATGGAGGAAGCCACCGAAGAAGCAACGGAAGAAACGACAGAAGAAACGGAGTTCACTTCAGAGAAAGACGAAACAAAAGAAGTCAGAAAGGTAGAAGAAGAATCAGCAGCTACTGCAGAAGAACCAGAAGAACTGCTTTCGGAAATACCCACTGGAACCAAAGCAACAGCATTTGAGGAGCATTGCCAGTTGGCTATATTGAATGTTCCATCGTCGTTTTCACAAGCCCAGAACCCTTGGAAGGAAGCAGTGAATCTCAAGTTTCCTTCTTCATTAAGACCAAAGTCCTTTGATGCGCTGCTTCGGTCCTCAATGTGTAACCCATCAGCATCAGCAGAAACAGACTTGGAAGTGTCGGACAAAAGAGCTAGGTAGCCGGATGGCTCATATAAAATAAAAGATACAGCTTCACCAGAATCATCTTTGAGGCGCAAGTAGGAAGAAGTGCCCTCATTATAAACTACTGGCACACTTGAAAAATCATCGCCATCCGCAACTAATGAAAATGTTCTGTCACATTGAGCAGTTGATGCTAACAAAGCTAAGGTAATAGCTCTCCAGTTTGAAAATTGCATTTTTAGTTGTATATTCGATAGATAAACTTATCGTGAAAAATTGAAACTAGATCCCAATACTGCAGTTTTTTAGTGAAATCGGTGAAATGTTAGTTTAAATATTTTGTCCAAGAATTGTTTGATACACTTATGTCATTTTATTTTTAGATTGAAGTGCAATAACAATTAACGAAGGTAAATTACAGCGACTCCAGCCCAAGCAGTGTTAAGTATTTTGAAGAGTTAAATGAAATGCTTCTTCACGTGAAGCAGATCCTGCTGGTTGCTGTGGTTCCCTTTGCTTCTGGCCATGGTCAGCCTTGCTGACGTCATGGAAAACGAACAAGTAGAAGCAGCGTTTTGGGCACGCGTTTCGGTAAAATGATCTACCAAAAGTTGTGCAGATGCTGATCTGGATGTATCAATCTAGAACAAAGAATAAAATATAGCCCAATATATAAGAATTCCCAAATGGTATTTGAAAATGCCTGTGTTGTTAGCACCTAAGAGGAACCTGCCTCTGTACCAGAAACATGGAGCTTCTCCCCTCGGCAACCAAAAGAGAGCACAGCCGGAGAACTGTGGTACAATCGCCAATCGTGACTTTCTCAAGCCTCGCCAATTTGCTTGGGATTATCCCTGTCCATCCATTGTTCTGGAGACCCACGTTGTTCGGAAGAGGGCACTCAAAATCGTTTTTATCAAGATACAACTCTCTCAATGATGTCAATCTATCCAATTCAACCACTTCCCTGATATTGTTTCCTCCAAGATCCAAATACTCCAATCGCCGTAACTTATCCAAATTTTCAATTTTACTGATTTTGCATCGATATAAACTCAACCTTTCTAAACCATTCAAAGAATCAATATTTTCTATTTTCCTAATAGAACAATTGAATGATAAGTCTAATACTTTGAGTCTGGTTAGATTGTTCAAATTTTTAATATTTTTGATATTGGAGCAGTTAATTATTAAAACTTCAAGCCTTTTTAAATTTTCTAGATTCTCCAAATTCACAATTTGATTGTACCCTTTCACAATAAATCTCTTTAATTTAATCAAATTCATAAATCCATTGTCAATTTTTTTCAAATTGAAGTTGTTTGATAGGTTTAGTATCCTCAAATTAATTAAATGTCCCACACTAGAAATGTCACTTAATTTGTTGTTTTTCACAACAAGGGTTTTTAAATTAATAAAACCTTGAAGACCACCAAGACTAGTTAACTCATTTGATGATAAATTTAAATAGTTCAATGTCATATTTAACTTTGAACTGGAATACTTCAAATCTTTTATATTTTTTAAATTCATTCCCACCAAAGTCAATCTTTTCAAGTTGAGTGTATTATTCAATATTTTGGTTGTAAAGGTTTTCAAACAATAGTAAGATTCATTACTATTTGGGTTGTCATTATTTGTATTAATAGTGCTGTTATTTCCGGTATGAGCTCTAGTCGAACTAACAGGACGATCACGACCAGATAAAAATGGAAAGTATGAATAATTTAATTGACATGAATTATTTTTAGAAAGGCAATTTTTTTGATGGAAATCATTGTCAAAATGTTCACACACAATACCATTATTAATTTGCCTCAACCTGCAATTTTTGCTATTGAACTTTTCTTCTTTTTCAATCAAACCTTTAATTTGTGAAACAGAGGCATTGTGAAAGTTTTGTCTAGTTGTAATATTATTCTTTCGAATAATTGTTTCCAATTCATTAAAATTTCTAATCAGACTATCATAGTCACTTTTATCAGAGTCTGCACTAATATTTAAATTTACCTGTTTAGTGAATAATAACAACCGACTTTTAAAAACTTCTAAATGGTCCAAGGAAATCTGCAATCCCTTGTTCTCCAAAGAAGTCTTTTTAAGAGTTTTAAAAAGATTGAAAGTAACTTGTTTAAACAATAATTTGTTAGATACCCAAGAAAGAACTGGATAATTTGAAAGGCTTAACAACAATATTATTTTATATCCTTTATTGGCTTGGGAGTTATATATATTTTCAAAAATATTCTGTATTAAAAAAGGTGGTAGTTCTAAAATATCAACCGTCATTCGAAAATATTCTCAAGATTTGTAATGACCATAAGTTTGTATCAATTTTAATATCGTTGATAATGTGAAATTCCAGCCTTTTATAAAAGTAACAAATTAGTTGATCAATATTAAAGTTCAAATGAATTTTAATGAACAGAAAAATTTAAAAGACTCCGAAGACAAGGCAGAAACCTCAATACACTTCATGTTCATAAAGAGGAGTTCCGATGCATAAAAGAGAACAAAACCTAAATATTAAAAATATGAAGTTACCGACACCAATGAAAGCAACAAGCTATTCAATCAAAAAATGCAACCTGATAGATACAAAATATTACCCTGAAATCTGACTGGAATCATCTAAAATGATTTGGTCTCCGAAATGGATTGCGGCAAGTAGAAATAGTGTTGTCACTGCTCATCCAATTCCACCAACGAAACCAGTTGTGCGCTACCCGAATGTTCACAATCGGTCCCTCGGTGTCTGTCACAGAGCTGATCCCCTGACGCTCTGTCATCCAACCCAGTGTTTTATGAAAAAAGCTAGTGTTGTAGCGAGTCCATGATAATATATTATGAAAAAAAAGTATGAAAAAAAGATCGTAAAATAGATTGCCAGCCCTTGCTTAAAACCTGGGTTAGATCACAGAGCGTCACGGAAAAAGGCCGGTGACTGACACCGAGGGACCAATTGCAAACATCCAGCTGGCTTACAGAAGCCCCTTTATTGCAGTTACCAGATGTCATACAATGGCATCATTGATGGTAAGCATTTTTGACGACCTGCAACTAACAATTCGCAATGACCGAGCAGTTAGCAAGTGAAAATAAAAGCCACAGCCTCCAGAAATGTGTTGAACGGCGCGCTAAAAGGCGTAGATATTGCATCCGCAGCTCTGCGCAAAACGCCATTTCAAACATCAAAGCATTGGTTGTCTAAAATTTTGATGTGGCAACAAGGCTATGATGATACATGGTGAGCGCTATCCACCTATAAATATACGTATCTCAAAATGATGTCGCCGGATTGCGCCCGCTACTGAAGAAAATGCAACCACGCCGTCATAATATGGCTGGCAAACATAGCGGCTGCATGCAGTACAATATTGTGAGGCCTAGAGTGAAAAAGCAAATAGAAAACATTTTTGCATGCGCGGTCTTTAACGAACGATGGAAGATCGACAAGCGTGGGAAGAACTAACCGCTGGCCAATCTAGCGGATTATATGAAATCATGCTGTCACACACCCAACCATCCACAGCGGCGGACGCATGCTGCAATAAGTTTGTTGGCTTCAGAGTAACGCATTGGGCAGTTGGGTGTTATTGGCCGTACGGGATGACCACGCAGCAACGAGATCTTCGCGCAAACGCGAGTAATTTCAGAGCCGCTAATGGGGTCCGTCCAACGAGTTTGCAGCGCAACTACAGCATCTAGCTAAATTTTATTTGTCGGAGCAACGAATTCGGTTGTTGAGAATAATGGGGTGCGGGAAAACCTGGAAGATGATCGAAATGCTTCAATTATCGAAGTTGCGACGCCGATTTATTCAGTGACATCAGATATATATAGCCAATCAGATTGGAAGTCTGTTGGATGCTCCCTTAATGTTATTCAACTGTGGTGACCGCAATTGTCCACCCGAATCAGAAATGAGAATCCACGAATACATCAAAGTGTAACACCCAATTCACAGTTTACGCAGATTAATTAAAGCAGTTAATGCAGCTTAGCAGCCACACAATTCATAGGTGGAATAACAGGAAGCAGTGTCATACATCTAATGTGTAGCCGTTGGACAACCAATTGGCGTACAGTTGATCCACACAATGTGTATCATTCTAGTTTTAAATGTCATAGCAGATCTAACACAAAATGGTAATTAAGTAATGCCTATCCAACGTGAGCCGCCACCCTAAGCTGAGCTACAGAGCTTCGGGAAGCAACCCACGCAATGCGAACGACATAGCTAGACCGCCGATCGCTTCATTTGTCGTTCCAAATCATTCGGACACTTGACCGCTGAACTGGTCAGTGGTCTGGTCAGATTGACATCCAAACTAAATTCAGTGATTTTATCTGCAGACGTCAAATACCATTGGACAACTGTTATTGATTGTGATAGCTGATTAATATATTCTTGGTGATTCTGTGGAAGCGTCCATGGATTGGCAGGCATTGTAACAAAATTCTTAATACAATATGACCTGTGTCACTCATCAGTTGATCCACAATATTTACGAATCAGTGGTGAGAGAGCCGACCATCTTCTTGAGCCGTGAGAGAAATACATTTAGCTATTCACGTCGGCGTGGCCACTATCAGCTGGATCTTGGCGATGTACGTAATTGACTTATGGTTGATGAGGACCTGAATTGTTCAAACTGATTGCTTAGAGTTGGCACATCCAAGCTTAGCAGTTTGCAACTACTTCTTTACGGCAAATCTTGACGCATCTTTGTGAAAAGGAGTTAGCGATTCGGCGTAAAATTAATTGAATACTGTTTTTCACAACCCAATTGGTGCTTGGGTAGTGCCGCGGGATATGGATAGAATAACGCAGCAGCACCCCTTCTGTCATAGCATAATCACTTTGCAGCGAAGGACAACAGTCCGACAATTAAACTGATTGAAATCAGTTTTTCATCATGCAAAGCAGCGCCATGAATTTCAAGCTTAACTTTCTATGACGTATTTATCCCTGGTGGATAATGGCAATGAGGCTGATTGTGTAAAAACGGTTGAGTTTGTATTGCTACAAAGATTTTTGTAAGTAGCAAGGCGCAGTCGTTAGGTTGAGCACCATGAAGTTGGAGAATCTAACCCATCCGTACTTTAATTCGTTTTATTATGACCAATGAGCCGGAATATGATTTAGCGAACTCGACCATTGCAACTGACTAGCTGGTAATAATTACATCGTCGTCAAATTAGTCAAGATTTCGGTAGTGATTTTTTTTTGAACGATTGAACAGTCGAAGTTCAGCTGAAGCTCGTTGGGTTGGATGCAATTCGATACCATTTTTGTTTCATTTGCTGATGCTATGAAAGCACTCCCTGTGACGAAAAGTTGATTTGGGCAATCTTGCATTCTTGCAGCCAATTCTCGGCATTATCAAATTCAAGTGGTTGCTTATGTAAAGTCGGGGTCGATGTCACCACGATAGGTCGCAGTCTTCATCTTCCGTTGGTGATTTTTGAGTGACTTGGATGGTGCTCCAATGAGAGGGAATTCAGCATTTGCATTCAAATAACTGCATTTAATGATTTTCTTCAATCACAATATTTAACCAGCGAAAGCCTTTTGAGCGATTTGTTTAGTCTTTCCAAAATCACCAGTTGATGCTGATTTCATTGTAAATACCCACAGGCCGCCAAATATATGCATTGTCTTAAGAAAGGTCCTGCGAAAGATTGGCATTGTTTGCAGCCATTGCATGAAGCACTAATTGAAATACAACTTTTCTCATAGAGTTGACTGAATTTCGTTTAATAGCAGTAGCTGCGTTAATCGTGTTGGCAAGTAACGAGAATGGAAATCGGCCTTAAATCCCATCGGCTCAGTCGTTTGAAATGCATTTAACCTCTTTTCCAACGTCATCATCATTTTTTTGAAAACCTCAATTGCTTGTAGTAAGTCGGTCTGTATCGGCTTCATTACAAGAGTGTGCATCGGGAGCATTTACTTTACGATCAGTAGATGCATTAATGATTTTTGAGTCCAACTCATTGTCATCGACACTATTCATTTTTTTTTTCTCTGTGCTAATGAAATTATATCGTTCAACATCATCGGAAATACTTCTTGATATATCGGCCAAAGCAATTGTAGATGTGTTGCCATTGTCATTAGCGGCAGTAGTCTGACTTCCTCCTAACAGCAGCTCCAGCAGGTGTAACTAGAATAACAAATGGAACTGTTTTTGTAATGGCGGCAAAAGATGAATCATTCAATAAATATTTGGTTTCATCAAAGCCGCAATCAGTATTGTCAACATCAAAGCTGTAGAAAAAAATGTAAGCTCTGTAGGGCACTCAGCTTAAGTCGAAGCACACAACAGCACGGAGGACTCTTGTATTATTCTACGAGGTTCGCCTCAAATTTTGGAGGACCATGGCCTAATCAGCTCTTTGGAAAGTCATTAATATAGCAGCACATCATCTTCTTTATAAAATAGTTACCAAAGTGTAGCTAACAGTCTGGCTTTTTTTGTGTTAATCAGATTTACCAAGGGTACCGCACACATCACAGTTTCATTCCGCCAGTAATTAAAATTATTAGTTTCAATTGAGATTGTGCTTGCTTTTGTCACAATTGGTTTTCGCCAACAATAAACATCCCCATTTTGATGAATCGTAAAAGGAGCTGCTTCTGCATGGTTGTTTTCAGCAGATTGCAAAAATGTTTTAAACGGGTGGGATGCAAGCTCGCTTTCAAATCAGACACGGTGAATTGTTTTATTCGATATTTGTTCAATATATATACTTTAATATACCAACCTGCGGTATGTGATGATCGTGTAGCGAGTAAATCCTCATGTTCAAATCTTGAAGAACACGCAACAATTGCCAGGAGACAACGAACTTCATCGGCAGCAACACCTGTTTTTGGATCAACAATATCAGCAAATAGAAGACTAAGAGTGGGAGTATCCTGTCCTGTTGATTACTATTTAACAATTTTAGAAGATTTTCTTTTGTGATAGAACTCACTTTCTCAGCCTCGATCAATAGATATCCATTGACTTTGTTACAGCTTTGCATCAACTATTCCTGCTTGGCCTAAACGATTGCTGATATTCCTTCTAATTTGCGCAACAGCAAATAGGCCAACGAGATATTCCTACAATCCCAAGACTGCTCTTTGCCTGCTAATTCACTCTCTCAGTAACGGCACTTCTCTTTGAAGGAAAACCAGGCTTTTTCATCTCTTGCAGCAAAGATTGAAATTAAAATCGCAGCATGGGGATCTTGAAGAGCATTTTCCAGAGATCCACCATTGAACTCCCTCACATTCGCGACACCGTTAACGTCATCGACTGATTCACAAGTTCCAGCAATCATTCTGAATAAGGAGCTAAACTGCTGAGTTAATCAGCGATAGCACAATCATGTTGAGAAGCACCAGAGTCGAAGGATAGCCTTTTGGAATCGATCAGGAACTTGCTAGATATTTTCCACGAGTTAGCGAACTGGGATTGATGAATTTGAGTAGCCTCCAGAATAGCCGCAGCAGCAGACGCTTCGGTTGGAGATGATAAGCCAGCGGAAGCGAACAGTGGTGCCGATCAATCACTTCTCAAATGTTGATCTTATGAGAATGATAGGATTTGATTTCTTTGCGCTTTGGCTTTTTGAATTGCTTTATATCATTAGCGAGTAACGCAGCTAAGAGTCAGCTACCAGCAAGTCCATCATCATCAAGATGATGGGCCAGAGTTCATGCATCAGTAAGTATAATTCTATCAGCGTCTGCAAGCTTAGTAAGAAGCGTTTTCGCGTAGGTGGTGTCCAATGGCAAAGCAGCATATGAAACAGCGGCAACTTGATGATGATTGTAGGGCTGGAACATATTGCGTAAAAACTATTTAAAGCACTCATCGTAGTCTTTCGTTTAGAGTAATATATTTTGGCATTGACAAAACGTGAGAGACCGGGTCATAATAAAGGAAGCCTCCGCACCAATAGCACCATAAGGCTTCTTTATGTTATTTAATGAATGACGGCCATACTTCCCATTGTGGGGCACCCCTTCAATACCGCCGGAAATAATCTGGTTGTATCAATCGTATGGCAATTGGATTTCAATGCATCCATAACATTTTTGAAAGCAGCATCAGCTTCAAAAATATTGTTTGTATGATGATGTCCTGAACCAACCGGCCAAGTAGACCAGCATTGAGAATTAAGATCGAAGCGCAATTGGTAAAGTTAGCAGCATGCAATGGGTTCTCTGACTCTTCCCAGCCAGCTTTTGCCATCTACTCATAGCCTGCTGCTGCGAATTCTTGGAAATATATTAAGGCAAAACGTATGTGAGAAAGAGGTCCGTAGAAAAGATCGGCAGCCCTGACTAAAGATAATTGAGTTGAATCACACAGCGACACCGGAGCACACCGGTTACACTCACCAAGAGACCGATTGGAAGCGGACGGACTGCAGAGGGGACTGGCGATCCACTTTACGATTGGTTTTCTTATAATCATCTTTACCTAAATTCATTATCATGGATTTGCTACAACAGGCTATCAGAAAGATTTCCAATATTTGCGGGCAAAGATCCGAGAAGCCAATGATGTTGCCAACTGCACTTATTGGAGTTCGGTCTTGAATGGCAGAACTGCTCAGTCTGGATCGTTTGTGCTAACCACTACCATACACAGTGTTCCTTTTGTTGGTGATGTTGCTTTTGACATTGTTAAGGTTGTATTTGATTTTATTTGCTTTTCGTTGATTGCTGGCAGAAAAATTTCGGTGAATTTGGAAACGTACGATACAATGGGATCTACTTCCGTCAAGCATTAGTAATGTTGGAACAGCTTCATGATTCCTTTGATGTTGAAGCAGCTACTACAATGCTGGGTGATATATATTTGGTAAGTGGCAAAATACATTTTCCAATGAGAAGGACTTCAATAGATTCTTTCATCAATTCCATTGGAATGTTTTTTAGGTCTAATAAGCTCATCAAATTGCCGCTATTCTTTGCGCTGCTTCGTTTTCGGACATCACCTACGTTGAAAAGGATCATCCACATTTATCAGACTGATGCCAAATTACATTTATTGATTCAACGGATCTGCACAATCATCATGGTGATGACGCGTCTGCTGGTAGCCCCGCCGCATCAGCGTCCTTTTCTACAAGTATGGAACTATTCGGAAAGCATCAATTGAAAGAAATCACATTCTATCGTTTTGCAAAATTGATGATTTGGCTAGTGAGTGTAGGCCCCAAGCCCAGCTTCTGCTGGCTCACAAGTTCCAGCCGATATTTCTGCTGCTTTGGCTGTTCTAGATGCTGCCCATGGTTCCCGATCGCGCATTGCTTGGTCGTTGAATGTACGTGGCAAGCCTATATTGAAACCCAATTGGTTCTATTTTGCGTCTGGTGATTGTCACGCATTTGTGCAAAAGGTGGTTTGTTCCGTGATTTAGCTTCTGATTCAGGTCAGAATGCTGGTATTGTGGTCCCAATCGTTGTTGTCAAAAGCATTGATACGCTGATACCTCTGACTGGTTAATTATTAATTGATGGCTTTTGACCTATCCAAACAGCGAATTTAGGTTCAATGTCTGTTGCTGCAAAGAGTGGAGCCAGGGTTTTATTCAAAGGTGACACTGGTCTTTTCAAAAATGCATCAGCTGATAGGAGGCCACTTAGAGGACCATATGAAGGTTTCGTTGCTCTATCTGTAGTTGCGGTAGTTCCCACAATTAGACAAGACATGTTGGACCTTTCTAGAATGACAGTTGGAACGGATATAACCAAATTCAATGACTTCTCTGCCGCTGGCTGTTCAACATATGAGTTTTTCCACAACAAAACTAGACCAAAATTACTAGTTGGTGGTGTGCAACACAGGCAGCGCTGGTTTGGGTATTCTTCTTGTTGAGGCCGTTGGGCCAATGCCAGTTGAGGCTCTAGATGAAAGTCGTGAATTTCTGACCATTATTAATGATAAGTCAAGAAATGATGTTGTGGCTCCAATTGCTACTCGATCATTAGCTTTAGCCAGGTTGGTATTTCATATTCAATTGATTCAACAATTATTGGATAAGGCGATTGATACTGACGAATCTGTTATCTAGTTTGCATTTAGCTCGTTGAAGAATTTCTGTCAATAGGAAAGAATCAATCAACCAATGTCAGTTGCTTATCATTCACATTAATATCGCGTCATGACCGTTGGCAAAAAAGAATCGTGAACAAATGGAGTTGTGACGAAAGCCAGAACAATCTTAATTGAAACTGGTGTTCTTGATTAGTTGTGGAATGAAGCTGTGATCAGTGCGCTGACTTTGTTGAGTTTGATTATTAGCAGACAAAAGCATCGGCTGACTACCCTATCTGAAACATTTCTCAGACAATTATCCACTGCTGCGATGCTAAAGCGGTTTGGTCGAGGTGCTAATGCCGTGATTCCGAAATAAATGAAGCACACCAAGTATGATGATACAGTTGTTATCTTGGGTTCTGTTGGTTGCGACTTGAGTGGAAAGGCATACTGACTGCACTCACTTAATAACAGCTTTGATGATGTCAGTTCTTCTGCTTGCTTTGATGAAGCAGATTTTATTTTTAAAATCTACCATTTGCTGCAATTAAACAATGAATTTAAGCTGCTATTGGAGTTACAATAAATTCCGATGCTGTTATGGAAAATAACGAGTCTGCTGCTATCCATGAAAAAGGTATCACCCCGGCAATGGGTTCCCACAACATATCAACGGCTAACTTGAAAAAGCTTGTTGATCCTAATGAAATCAGGTTAAAAGATAGCAAAGCAGATTGGATCGAGCACAACAAATGAGTTTCGAAAGGAGCTGTTTCTTCCTTTGATAATAATGATCAAGTTTCTTAGGCAAACGTTGATGAATACCTGCAGAAGAGGCCGCTAGCAGGAACCAACCGATTTCCTCAAGAAGATCTTCATGAGGTTCAAAAACTGCTGAAATGGCTCCGAAGTGACTCGGGAGACACCATTAATGGCAGGTCTCCTATGACATATCTGGCTGCTTCTTTTATTCCCGCTACTACTGTTAGCCCACATTCGGCAAACCTAATCTTCAAATTTGTTTGTCAACGTGAGCATGACCCAATGATTGGGAGCAATAGGTTTTTTGTGTTTGATCCTTGCTCTGGTAAAAAGCTCGTTGGCTGTCGTTGGGTGTTCACAATAAAATCAGCATCAATTAGTGATTCCACTCCATCCAGACCACTTACTCAAAGAATTTGGCAGCTAGAGGTTATTGATCGTAGTTAACAAATGATTTCAGTAATTAGGTATGAAAGTGCTGAACTCTTTTTGCTGTGGAGCGTCAAAGCCATTCAAGGGTCAGAAAATGGAAGTGACAACTCCGTTGGATCATAGTCGCACTGACCTCTAAATTTACATGGAACAAACTTTTTGATAGGTTGGTGCTCAGTATCCTGTGAAAGATTAGAAGGTCTTCAAATCAATTTTTAGAAGCAAACATTTTCCTATTTACTGGTTAATGAAAATGGTTAGGTTACTCCACTTGTTTGGTTTTCAAAGAACTATATATAGAACTGGATTAGTTCACACAGCAACACGGGAGCAGACCGGTGACAGATTTCGAGGACCCGAGTGTAGCCACACGGGATGCTCAATGGAACTGGGATGTGCGCTGCACTAGGAAGGATTTTTCAGCATTTCAAACAGTCAGGAACGAGGATTCTCATTCTTTTGTTTGTCGAAGCAGTTCCGCCAAGTTCGTACGTTCCCGAACACCGATTTCTCTTAACCACTGTTTTTGCTACAATTTTGGTCTCGTATATACGATCCCGCCATGCAGCAATAAATAAATAAGTACTTCAAATAATGAAACGCACAAGAAATTGTTTTTAATTGGCATCATCAACATTGTGGGAATGAAATAAACAACCAACGATTCACTCAAGTTGTTACCGCTGTAAATTCATTTAGCTACAGTCAGTCAAGGGAATGTATAGGATTAATATAACATAACAAATAAGAAATGAAAGAAACAATAGAAATCAAATATACTCAAACCTTCGTAAAGAACATAAGATTGATTAACCATATTTCAACGATTGAAGCACTTGTTTCAGAGATTTGAACCATGGAGCGTTTGCCGCGTTGGGCAATGTATCACAAACATTACTTTGCGTATCAGTTCTTGGAAAGTAAAAGCAGCATCGCTCAAGCTTCTTATAAAGTGATACCTGATTGAAAAATGCTTGAAGGATCTGTGTTTACTGGTATGGTGTGCCAAATTGATAACATAACTGTTATTACATTACATAATCGGATTATCAACACCAGTATCTATGCATTTGAAAACCTGAATTATGAACACGGCTTCGTTAACAGGGGCAGTGAGTGAAGCAGTCTTGGTTACAGAAGTCAGGAGAGGCACTGTAGCCTGCTTCTACAGCTGCCAATGACTGTCTTTTGATTGGTAAGGAGCACATGATATCCAAAGATTTCCAATCACCAATTGCTGCGGCCCAATCACAGCCATAGCATGCCATTAACTCAACAGAGAAGCAGTTTTCTAGTGAACAGTTAATGGGAATGATTATTAATATCTAGTCACAAATTTACACAGATTAAATGGATCGTTTAATGTTGCCCAGGAGCTCGACTTAGTATCTCTAAGACAGACGCAACGTCGGACCGTAAACTATTTGTCGCAAAGTCTATCGAATCAGCGATTGATCTGTCAAATAGAAAATCTTCAACATCCGGTTCAATGCTATTTGCTTCAAGGAGCAGCTTGTGCGAGTTATTCTGCTTGAGTGAAGCCTGCGAATGAGAGTCATCCTTTTAAATCTGTTGAGCTATTATTGTCGGAGAACCTTCTATTGATTCCAAAGTTCCGTTGTTATTTTTAACCAGATCAAGCTTAAGAAAACCACTCAAAATCAATGCAAGATTCTTCATTTTGAATAACGAACAGAGTTATGATTTGGCTACTTTGACTGTTGCAACTGATGATCCAGCAATAATAGAGTCATCGACAAATAAACCAACCATCCGGAGGGGAATGCTCAACAAACCATAAATGGCCCATGCGGAGCAAATATTATGTGGAGCACAAACAATTGGAGAGCATTAAGCATTTTATTGCACTGACTAGAAGAAGTTTGTTCGTTTCTTTTGATTGGCTTGAGTAACTTCGGTACGTTCAGACGATACTGCGCATTTCAAAATGCAGGTTGTTGACTGAGGTTAACTTGAGAGTCGCAATCACCATGGTGAAAGGCAGTTGTGACACCCATTTAGTGAACTCAAATGACTTTGATGCTGCAACAGCAAGGAGGATATTTGCGCTCTCACACCTAATAACATGATTAAATGCTTCTGAATGGTAATACTTTCAAGCACCAAGAATTTTTTGATCAACTAGTCTGGTTGCTGCGGCGTCACCAGATGATTATAAGATCATCCTAAATTAGTAACAGGAGCCGATAGGTCTTTTTCAAGGAGGAAAGTTTAACAGGCAAACAAGTAGTGTTCTCAAGGATTGGCAGGAGCTCTGATTGCCCACTAACTTTGGAGATTGAGTCCGCAAGATTTTGGCTGGGAGTAGCTGCCGCAATAGGCCCACCAGCCAAATATGTCAGAAGAGACCGGTTTAAAATGGAATTTCTTGAATCATTTGTAATCCATTTCAGTACATACCCAATGTGATCATAATTTTCTTGTTCGACTCGTTTGGCTGCAGCATGTTGCTTCTTACGAGATTTGCCACCCAGCTATGCATGAGCAACTTGACTATTAAGGTCAATGGACCGTTCAGATTTTTTTCAATCAAATTCATTGTGATCGACAACATCTTTGTCTACATCAGCTGAGCTGACATCGATATGTTTGATATCATGATTAGGGATATTATTTGATGCGTCGTCTGAAAGAATTAAAGTTGTGAAATGTTTGTAATTGATAGCAGTGCATACCTGGTTTGCATAACACGATTAGCAATTCATCAAAGTCCAACGGCAGAAGGAATTTTGCTGTTAATCGTAGCAAATGATTTATTTTTATATACCAACGCGGCGTCATTCAAAGGGCAGGAAAAACTGAGATCGGGGCATGTGTTATGCGGATTGTACAAGCTGTAGGGTCTTCTACTGATGTTGTAGGCAACAAAGGCACTCATGACGCCTCTATCACCCTTCTTGGTCTGGCGGATTTGCTGAGGGATTATGGCGTAAGCAGCACAGTCAATCAGCTTCTACTTAGCAGGGTATGATTTTATTCATAACACCGCTCAAAATGAGCAGTCAACCAATCGCCATGCTCGGTGAAAATCATAGTCATGAAAGACACTGCCTAAATCACTGTTTCATTTCTTAAATACTAAAACAGACTTGCTGCTGTTAACATTGTGCTAGCTTTGGTGACCATTGTTCTTTGCAATCGTTCACCGACCTAACTTTGATGAGACTCATAACGAACAGACATTTCCAGTTTGATTTCTTCAAATTGCCAACAATCGTTGCACAGGTCGAATGAAAACTTGTTTTCAGATCGGACTGTACAAACTGCTTTATACAATAGTCGTGTAAAAACTTTAAAGAAAACTACTAAAAAGGAAACAGCTATTAAACGGGGAGCTATTGGAGCAACCACCACATACTTTGAGTAATTTTAAACAACCAGCAAAAGTAGCAATTATCATCAGCAGCAACAACTGCCATTGACAACGCAATATCATCAACAATAAAAGAAAAAACGCTGGTGGCCGGTACTCTAAATTACTTATTAATATTAAGTGTCGCATTTTCTTTGCGGGAAAACTCAGATTTTGATCCACCGGCAGCGGATGCGCCAGCAGTCTTGTCTATATATCCTGCGACGCTCTCACTTGAATGACCTTCTTGTTTGTGCCACATTGTGCAAATTAACGCAACAGTTGATGCGGCAGCAAATCATTCATCTAATCTTGATGCTGCTGATTTCCTGGTAAATCCACCATTCGAAACGACACAATCATCCATTAGTGAGACCCAGGCATCCTTTCTTCTAGGGCTCGCACTGAAATTAAGCTCATATTTTGAAAATGATAAAGGGCATTCGCTACTCATTCACCATTCAAATCCGTCCCATTACGAATACTTTTGACATCAACGAATGTGACACCAATTGCAGCAAACTGACTTGAATACGATGTCAAGTCGCTGAGTTAAACAGCGTTACCCTAAATATGTTGAAAACCACGACAATCAAAATAGAGTGTTTAGAATTGTACATGAGCTTGCCAGAAATGTACGACGACCAAGAACCAACGAGCTTGAGACGTTTGAGGGCATCCAGAACTGCCACAGCATCTGATGCATCTGCCACAGCTGATGTTCTAGAAAGAACTGGCCGTTGCCTCAGACATTGACTAGCCAAATGTTGCTTTCAGGCACTACGATCAAATGTCATTATTTTCTGCTTTGGTCTGTTGATTGGACTGTCACCAACAAAGCCTAACGGTTGAACTTATGCTACTAGGAAACGCAACATCAGCAGGATAGTTAGTGAAATCCTCTGCATCAACATATTCGTTTTGGTGACAGTCGGTAAAGTCTATATAACCCTACTCGGGCTAAGTAGTGTGCGATGCACGAACAGCATATATGATTGAGACACTTAGGTCAGCATTGATGATTTTGGGAACATTGCAATGTAATTCATTAATGATTGTAATATCATCCCTTTCATTAGATATTCGATTTTGCCACTTACCAGAAGTAAGTGACCTAGTCGCAGTATTGGCTGCCTGAAAACCAATAGCACCCCAGTCCCCTTGCACGTTTACTAATACTTGTTGGACATATCACTTATTGAAACCACTTTTTTTAATACATCAGATTCCAATCTTCCAGTAGCAATCGTATGGCATATTAAATCGAAATGTCCTTTATCTTTGTCTAATTCAACATCGTAAGCAACAATATTCCTTTCTTTGAGAAATGCTTAAACCAACGGATCAAAGTAATCCGCTTTAAGATTTAAATCGAAAGGCCAATCAGTGAAGATAACAGCATGGAATGGCTTCGGTGAATTTTGCTAGCAACCAGTCGTGTAATGACTCATAACGTGTTGTAGCCAATTCCAGAATTTAAGATCAACATTAATAGTATCAATGAATGAATACTGTAGATGAGATCCCCAGCCTTTCTTATGGAAGACAGCTGCAGATGACAGAGCGTTGAAGAATCAGACCAATGCCGGACATTAAGGGACCAACAGTGGACATCCGTGAGGCTCACAACAGATCATGAACGCCTATATAACACTGAATGTGACAGAAGAGTAGATGAATTGAAAGTCAAAATGTCAACCAATCAAATTCAAAAGCAACTTCTTTACTATATCAAGTTCAACATTTTGTTATTGAGAACGAAAACCAGTGGCGCAATGAAATTGTAACCGTTGTAGAAATAATATTACTACTGTCAGTCAAACAGAAGTATAAGATTACAGTAGCATAACCAACATAAATGTATACAATCAATAGGATTCCGTTAAGGAGAAAATGACGTGAACAAAATAACCCAAACAAACACAATTCAATCGTCGAGACAATATAATAAATTCACTTAGCAATCAAATCTACTTACTGGTTAGAGAATTACTGATAGCTACAGGTGGTATAAGAAGACATCGGTCCACTGCTGCCAATGACAAAAATAACACAACTGCAATGGCTTCGGACGATATAACAAAGGTTAACTCGAAAATGGATATTAATCACAATGACATTGGCACAGTTTATGGAGAAAAGGATGGTGTCAAGGTCAATGAATTAAATTCAAAGAGATCTGCTGCTTTCTCTGATTACTATTTTTGAGTTACTAATGGTAAAATCGGTCTTATATCTGATAAGGACCCACCTGCTGTAGCCAAAATAAAATAGTTCACAAATATTTTTTACATTTAAAAAATTTTTAAAAGGGGTATTAAAGATTGAAGAGATACTATTAAAGACCGCTCTTCTCTCAAATATTTCATTACTGCTCTTATTGCAGCTACTTCCGTTAATGCAAATCATGAGCGTCAATGGACATTGTGGCTTGTCAATCAGAGCATCAGGGAGTGGTTGATAACAATATTTTGCTGATGGCTGATCTTCACTGTGAAAAATGCTTTGTTGGCTGCCGATAGCAATAAAGAAAGAAGTCAGCACCAGCCGGTGTTTTTGCTAAAGCAACACAAGTCTCACAAGGTTTTTCACCGCTTGAAGGTATTGATGATACTAAGCATTCAGTCCCGTAATCAAGTAATAATGTACTGGTGCTCTTTCTGCCGTTGCAGCATCAAAGTAATTCAAGGACCGTCGAATGGATAAAGCATCTGCATTCGTTCGCGGATGATATCGACGAGGAACTTTACATGTGATAACCACCTGGATTTGCTAATGCCAAGTATTCACTGAATGTTGGGGAGTCTCATCAGCCAATCAATAGACTCATTCAATCTTTTTCTTGATGGTAGGAACATGCATAATGCACTGTATCTTTTAAGGTTCACAGTTCTTCACTTGAAGATGATGTGATTTACCGTTCAAAGATGTCACACCGCTGCATGCTTGAATTATTTGGGGGCCTTAATATTTCTGGCCTGATTTTCATTTTTTATTGCCCGGCTGGTTCATTTGTATCTCAGTTGAATGATCATTATGATTGATTTTGGAGTACCACTGGTTTGTTTTGTTGAAATTGATGATGATTAAATTAAAAATTGAATTCCTCTATTTCACGAGCCCTACGTCACAAAAATGGTTTTACAGTTTATATCTCATGAGTCTCAGAAACTGACTCCACCTATGATGATTACCCAACAGGAGGTGCTACAAGAGACCGATGGCTCTGAGTTATATGCTGACAAGTCATCACTTTGCGGATGAATTGATCGATCGTTGAGTTTTGCTGCAAATAGGATATGGCATGATATTGTCTTTGCTGCTGGGTTACTCCGTGGATATGTTGGTGCACTAAGCAGAATTCTTTTAAGACGTGACAAAAAAGTGTTACAATATATGATCTCAAACCCAGATACTTTTCATTACTAAGCTGCTTCGTCAATTGACTTAGTGGAATTCTTTGACAATGATTTGGTTGAAGATGTTGATAATTGATAATCAGTTGGTGTTTATATGTACCTCAATAATCAAAGGCAGTGTCTTGGAACTCCAAAAGCTGTCTTCAGTGGCCTTGTTGACATCCGTTGCTGAATGCACTTGACTCAGTGAAGCAGTCAATGACGCCTTGCTCCTAATGCACTTGCTCAAATGCATTAATAGAAATGTTCATAAATCTATTTTTTATTGTGATAACCACTATGCCATGCTGGTGGATAACCATCCCTGCAATCACAGATTGTCCAAGCATAATTCAATGATGTATCACTTTATAACAGGGTTGTGCAACGTTGCGTATTCACTTGCAAAGGTTGAAACAAAAAATAATGATGGCGATATGTGGACTACGGCGCAAAGCGCTGGTGCGATTAATTATTCTAATTGATTGGTGCAATGATTGAATTTGTGTTAGTTTTGGTTTTGATGCTCACGCCGCTTCGATTTAATCTGATAGTCATTGTTTGTATGATATTCAGTTGATTCCGCTAAAACATTATTTCATACTTGATTGTGAGACAATTGCAACTTTCAATCTAGAACGGTTGCTTGTTGATTGTGTTAATGGATTTCCTTTTCATTTTCAAAAGGTTCAAGTTGGTATTTGGAAATTGTTGCTTCCGCTTTTCATATGCTAATTTTGGATTCTCTTTGTCTTTTATTTTCGTTTAGCGTCTCATTTTATATAGGAGTCCATTCTTCTGGCCGGATCAATGGTTTAGAGAAATGAGTGTTCACCAACAGATGTACCAACGACCGGGCCGCGTAAGTGTCTTGACGCACAAACCAAAGAACTCTCTCTGGCTCATTACTGAACGAATCACAGGAACTTTCCTACTGCACCCGACTTGGCAGTAATACAACAGCAGCTCTTCTTCTTAGTCCAAGATGATGTCTTTTGAAAATCCATGCTTCTAAGTGGACCCCACTCCACTGCCCGGTGAGCAAGTCGCTCAATGCCTTGTTTGGACCACACACCCGGTAGCCGCTCGGGAACCGGGAACGATCGTTTTCACAATTTTTAGAATGTTCGACTACAATGTCCGGATCGACTGAGGTCTGATTACTGAGTTAAGGGAGGCTGTTGTAAGCGTCCCGGATTTCCACATTCGGTTCCTTGCCGTCTGTGATTGGTCTGCTGCCGTGACGGCTGAGATCAAATCGAGTTCTCTACAAAAAGAGGTTCTTGATGGTTTCTGCCTTCATCTTTTTCACATAAATCATTACCTTAATATATTTTGATTGATTCGCTAAAACATTATTCTTCTTTACCTTACTATATTAAGGTGAGCCACCGCGATGTCTTCTTTCTGTTCATGTGGATCATTCACCAGTTTTTTTCCGTGTTGCTCTGTGATCCAAGCCAGTACCTGACTGCTGGGCCTGCCGATCTCTTCTACCTTTTTCTGTCGTATCTACTTGATTGCCTTGATATACGTTCTTGGATTCGCTGCAACAGCGAAGATCGAAAAGGACGTAATTAACAGAAGCAATGCTAATAACAGCTCAACTATTCAAAGAATTTGGTCTGATTCTAGATCGCTGAACGGGTTAGCGCTGCATTCAACATAAAATCAACATTTCCTTTATTTTCTACTTTTCAAGGGTTAAAGCATCACTGCACAACCTTTTTAGAAAAAGATAATTGATTGAAATAAGGTTGGTGCTTCTGTGATTGGTGCGACAGATAGTCAAGTCATTTCACTGTTGTAATGGCAGAAAATTATTAACATTCTAATTTCTATACCAATGATTGTCTAAAGCTACATTGAAAGGACTCCATATTTGACTCTGACAGTGTCTAAACTGAACTCTCCTTTTTGATCAGCAATGCAACTGCTGACATCCCTGTGACGCTCCACGTAACTGGCGCTTGATTAATGAAGTGCATATATCCAACAACTGACTTTCTATCGGAAGGACCTCCGCTCAAACACTGTCAGTATATATAACTGACTTAATCGAGGAAGACCTGTTCCAATGGATAGTTAATGGGTTAGAAGTTAGGTATCTAAAAACGCTGTTTGCAGAACATAGATTGATCTCGCAAGAGGCACCATGCTATCGACTGAGTAGCTGACCCGCTATAGCATTATCGTACCGCAATCTATTGGCGGCAGAAACCAACGATCCAATAATAGGTCTAGACCGTGGATGATTCTCATTAACTAACTGAAAGCCATTTGATTCAAGAACCACATTGTATTGGTAAGTCATCGATTGTGTTGGATAAAAAAGAGACTCATCAATTTTAAACGGTTGAACAGTCATTCTCATGAAGGTCTGCTTCCCTTCCAAATTTCATCATTTTTTTCAGCAAGATGATGCGCAAGAGAACGACGCAGAATTGCTTTAAGACCTTTATCTTTAACAATAAGCTGTTATCAGATATGGCAAATGATCCATTGCGCCTGATGACCTCGCAATAATAAAACGATCATCATATAATTGAAGCCCGCAGTACCGATTGTTTGTTGAAACATAAATCACGCCAAGCTGAGCGGACCATATCGAGAACCAAACGGTTGGAGAGCTCTAAGCTTCATGTTGTCCATTAAGAACAAATTCATTGGGGCCTTAAATTGATTTGAGTAAGTTGCAGACTTTCAAAGCATACTGGGCCTTAGCAAATGCAGCAGGCTGTTTCAAGTTATTCGCAAAGTCCAAATAAAAATAACGGAATGCAGTTTCCACATCCAGGTGATAATCTTTAAGTGACTTTGATGGTGGAACCGCAACAATATTTTCAACAGAATTATTCCTAATTACTGCATGAAATGCTTTAAAAAAATCAATGTTTTCAAACTGATAATCACTATGGGCCACTGGTCTGGCTTTACCAAATCAGTATTAGGTGCTGATTTCTTCGTAACCTCCCAACAACTGCTAACAGGCTTTTTCCGGATTGAGGATCAACCAAAATGTAGTCATTAGTAGCATGTATTGCCTGAAGCTCTTGTTCTCAACAACTTTTTAGATTGTGTTTGAAAAAGTAGGCGTAGCAACAGCAACCCCAAAAATAGCAGTTGCTAAATATCTCGAAGAGAATCACGGTCTGATGGTACTTCTAAAAGCATTTTCGAACTATTTAAGCACTTTTGCAATATCATGGACAATTCCTTCACGAACTCTTCTAATTCCATTATTTGTCTGTAGGGCGGATTCAACGCTAGTGAAAGGATGCGCATCTTGCTTAGTCTCATCGGTGAATGCAACAGATCTTTTTAAATTCAATTCATTGTCATCAACACCTTCCTTGTAATGGTGATGTGAGCTGCTGTCAATATATTCATCATTAATATTGAAGGTATCTTTTGATGTATCATCAGCGAAAGTTGCAGTTCTGATAGTTTTGTCGTGGATCGCCTTGGAAAAATTTTGTTCTTCTCAACCAACAGCAATAACTCTACCATTAACAACCAACGGATTTTTGCGTTTAATAGCAACAAATTATACATTTTCAAAATGAAATATTGTCTCATCAAACAGATACGAGAAGCTGTGAGCATTAGAGCTGCTACCAGGATTGTAGACGCTGTCGGTCTTTCTACTCATGTCGTAGCCAAGAAGAGCACAGACGCGATTTGAATGAGCAGACTTGATTTGCCTCAATCTGTTGGGGTTCAAGGCATAAGTCCTACATTCAAACCGCTTCAAAATAGCAGCAGATGATATTGTTCCATCCAACAATTCAAAAGACGTTATGAAAATTACCGCATGTTTTGTGGCAATGAAAAAGAAGAAACGACACAGCACTTCACAGGTCTATTCAGCCTGTAACTTTGAACAGCAGCCTCAGTTGACATTGTGCTGGCCATCGTCATCAATGCTCCTTTCCCACCTTCCACAAATTGATTTTGATGTGGCTCATGAAGACCTGACATATGATATTCTATTCCTTCTCGTTGGCAAGACAATTTAAGCAGCTTAGAAGCGAGCTCTTTATTACATCTGATACATTACCCTTATTTGTAAAGCATCCGTTGCGTAGTTCAATAAAATGAGCCCTCCTTGCAAAAGGAAACGATCCTTTAGCAATCAGAACAGCAACATCATTTTCAGAGAAATCATCAGCAATGGTCAGAGACAAACGACTTTCAACAACAGCAACGACTGGCGTTGTCCCACATTTTGAACCTAAAGAAGAGTTGGAGCAGTTGTGGTCGGTGCTGTGCACGACTTATTAATAAATATCAGAAGTTTTTTTGAATTATTGTTGAGGGATTGATGTGGCAGCGGCAGATATGAAATAAATCATGGTTCCATTTGTTGCGATTCTCCCACCTGGATGTCGGAAACCTAGATGAAAACTTCTAGAGATTAAGGAAACAGCTGATTGCGGAACAAGTCACTCATAGAATGCCGATGCTGCTGCTTCTAGACCGATTCGACCGTGAACTGAACCTAATTATGTATAAATGAAGGCCAGACCAGCTTTTTTGGGCGGCTGTGAGTCAAGCTACGACTGCATCACTCAGTAGTTAAACATCACTCTCCAATAATCTGCCTTGCAGATGAATCGCAGTACCAATGCCTTTAACATCCACAAAAGACTCTCCGGTACCAGCAATTTGACTGGAAAGTGGAGTTAAGCCGGTGAGCAAATCAGTGATAGGGCAAATGTTGTGAGAAGGTCTAGATCGAATGTGGAACACTTTGCAGTACAGCAGCCGGTTGCCAAATATTTCAACGTCAAGGAAAGCACCGATTATTGAACTTTAGGGGCACTCATAACATCTACAGCCGCAGAATCATTGGGCAGCGTTTATGGTCAAGGAGTAGCTGGCCGCGGTGCCCAAGCACAGACTAGCCGTATGTCCATTTTTGTGACAAAGGTAGCATGTCATTTCTTTTTGTTTTGGGTTCTTGATGGTTTTTACCAACAGAAGCAAACGCTTTTGAATATGAGCTATTCTCTGATGGATCATCTGCAGAATGACTTGCCAAATCATTTGAATCAGTAGATATAATTCTGTCAGTGGCTGTAAATGGAGTGAGAGCCCGTTTAGCGTAAAAGGTGTCGGAAACCGAAGCAGCGTAATAAATTGCAGCATCTTGTTCAGCGATGTTTGACCCTGATACATATGTAGTAGATTACGTTAATGAAATAGTTTTAATGCATCTTATTGAAGGCTGTATTTTTCAATGTAGCTTAAGATAAAGTCCTGGCCATAGTAAAAAAAGCTTCAATGCTAATAGTGGTGTACTGATTTTTGATGTTAAGCCATACTGGACTGCTACCAGCTATTCAATGGCAACTTTTCCAAAACAGCAGGACCTAATCCGGCAGTTCCCATCGTATGTCAAATGGATTCCAGAGCAACCTTATCTATGTCTGAATGAACATCATCAGCAAAAATAATAATTTCTTTGATAAATGCTTGAGCCATCGGACCAGAATAATGGGCTTTGAGATTCAGCACCGAAGACCAAATAGTGAATTAGCACCATCAATTTGTTTCTTTGATTTTTGCCTGCGAACATTTGGAATTTTCTTGATAAGATCCTCTAGCATATCCAAGATAAAATATCATGAAAAGAAAGTATTGAAGAAAGAATAACGGAGAGAAGATCTCCGGCTCCTTTAATAGGAAACTGCGTTTAATCAATGAGCGACTGGGGAGCGGACCGGTGAGTGTCATTGCAGGGCTCAATGGATACAGCCAGGTCCCTCACTTCACGTACTGCTCAATGTAATCCGGCAATACAATCTTTTAACCTCATCATTGAAGTAGTTCCGCAATTTGAATCTCACATACTCTATGATGGCTTTTCTGATCGTTGATAATTTACTTTTTACAATCTGCATTAACGCATTCATTCCACTTTAGTAGTTCTCTGTGATACTTGGACCAGATAATTTTTTATACTTTTCTAAATGGTTTTCATTTATTCCGAACGTTATATAATAGAAGTATATTAACTTAAATTAGTTACAAATAAATTATAGATCAAATTTTATTACTCAATTTTGAAATATCGTTTGATATTGCAATTGCATTTTCCAACAGATTTCCATCCAAAATCTTCCACAATGTGCTTATATCGCTTAAAGTTGTCAGTGGCCCCAATGTATGAAGGAAAACAGTTCTGTCTATTTAATGAATAATAATTGAAAAGTTGGGGACTGGTGCTCAAGGGCGGGTTGTTACTTGTTGGTTGACCAAAAGAATTAAAATATAGGTTGATAATTAAAAGAATAATCGTAGAAAACTCATTGCTAGCGGCGAAAGCACTGTAACTTGGAAAAGACATAGTGGTATTTCAGCAGAATCAAATATCGTTTTTTTACAATCAAAACCAGATAAAAATTAAGATGACAACAATAGAATTTAAATCCTCAGTGATAACAACCAACAGATTGTGAATGCGGCTATTATTGAATTGAATACCCCTTTTAAGTAATAAATCAATGTATTGGATCCTTTAATTGAACTCCAAATAATTCAAAAAGTCAATTTACTTAGTATCAGCGCATTATGTAGTATTGCGATCTATCGGTCCTTTAGCTGTTGTTTTCTTTTACACAGTAAAAAGATTGTAAGGTATCTCCAAAGAGATGATTTTGCTGCAAGTAATTGAACGTCAGAGAGCGAATGGTTTTTTTACGAATCAACGAGATTGTCAGTGTCAGTAACGAATTTAAACAAGAAGGAGTGTTAAAACGATCATTTGCATCAAATCAACTGACCATCCACTTTGAAGAAAAAAATAGTAAGTGAACCGAAGTTAAGTAGTTGAATTGTGGTGGTGTGGTCGCTAGAACGGAAATAGCATGGAACCAAAAAACATTCCATGCCACGAACAGTTCCATCCCATTGATTGTACTGATGACATCTAAGATGTTACTACAATAGGCCTATATTTAACTCTGAGCACATTAAATAAAATAAAGATTAGTCTTATTTTCAAGGTGATGTTGATTCACCCGCGACAACCTATGTTGAAATCACCGTTGACCTAGTTAATGATCTGAACTAGGCCAACATATCAATCCAAAAAGTCAGTTGGAACAGTATTTGGGCAACAAAGATCATTGATATTGTTGGTTGTTTAAAATTATCTGAACTCAAGGTCATTCCAAACCCACAATTAAATATAGTTAGTGTGCTTAATCTAGTTGAAAATAGTTACAAAGCTCACATCGCAGGAAAAACACTTTCAAACGAAGAGCTTGATGAGATCATTGCTAAGTGGGAGAGAATTCATAGAATATGGCTTTCCTGTTCAAAGATAATAAAAAATGATTTTGTTCTGAAAATTGAATGTGATTTCCTACAATGTCAGATGACACATCGCTGCTGCTTTTTCAATCAAAGGAATACAAAACCTAAGAATGAATACAGTGCTACCAATATTAGAAATGCATCAAAAAGATGTGATTAAAGTGTATCTGCTTTAAGCAAAAGAAAACTGTAAGCATTTCACCACCCATAGAAAGCAATCAATGAGGATTAATATTGTGCTACTTTGGTTAGTCTAAACAAAAGTGATTATGGAGTAATTGTGACGCATCTCATATGTAATTTTATTGTTCGCCAATTGTTCAGGTGTGGTGACCGGCGACGGAGATCTCAATCGAATCATTATTGATTTGGGAAAGGGTAGAGTGTCTATCTAGCAAATCAGCTACTGCTATCAAAACCGATTAACAAAACATCAAAAGGTTGACTAAGGAATCCTGGACGAAAACCGAGTACTTCCGACTGGTTACTGCACTTAATTCGTCCATCCGAAATACAAATACTATAAAGTCAAGCAATCAAATGGAATCAAAATGGAACAAATAAGACCCACTACAATGTTCCTAGTTAGGAACGTACTTTTTTATTTACACAATAGATTTCTTTGCTCAATCATATTCTAGTAAATAGTAATTACTAATCTACATCGAAAATGATTACCGAACCCGCAACAAATAAAAGATGATGGTTCTTTTGACGCTCCAATGTTTGCTTTTAATCATAGTGTCAGACTTATTACTTTTGGAAAAGACATCAACACTACATTTCCCAGTTTTAAGTTATTGGACTGGACTGCATTTGCTGTGGGCAATAACTAGAAAAAATTTTTCAGAAGAAAGTCATTTCGATCAATAAATCAAATTCATCTATTCAAATCAGATATTTCAAATCCAGTTGAACTCATTGGAGCTCTATGCAGCATCAATGAAACTTTGATTATTTGTGGAATAATTTATCGTAATTCGGTTGAGCATCAACCACCCAACTGATCCTCCAACAGTATTATTCAAACAAAGAATATTCTAATGAATGACCTTCAATAAAAGATATTACAAGTTCCCATATTACAACAGAGAACAACAAATCACACTCAGTTGCTGCTCCTAATGATCAGGATATGGCTAATGAGCTATATAGTAATCCGATAGTTGATTCAAAATCAAGAAAATGTTTGCTTCCTGACAAACTATAAGATGGTGATAACAAATCCATGACGAAACAAAAACCTCTATGACAATTTGTAAACCTCGTAGAATAGTCCAGTTTATTAAGAATCAACATCCATCCAACAAAATGAATCTCGTTGAAGTTGAAATTGAAAATGACTTGATACAATTGATTTTATCACCAGATGTGAAAAAGTGGAAGATCGGGCAACAGTCGATTTGGCAGCTGATGAGACAGATAAAGGAAGAAGTGGCAACAGGAATATGGTTGAATTCTCTGGTGATGAAGCTCATCTGCAAGCTTCAAAATCAAAATATTTCAGTTTTACATTTTCTTTGATGATTTGGCAATCCCACAAATGTATTTAAAAGGTTATCTGCTATAGAACATTAGTGTAATATAATTAAAGAAACTGTATGTTATTCTTTTGTTCTACCAACGGCAGTTAAAAGCAGATCAACCACAAAAAAAGGGTGTTCAATGATAAACATGAAACTAATGGCCCTGAACTGTTTCACGCAAGATTTGACGATAAACGACTTTCTCGTGAGTTTGGCCGTTACTCTCCTGAGGAATGCACTCCAGTTATGAAATATCATAGGTTAGAAATATTGCATTGATCAGCCGCCATGAACTGTTACAATTGCTGCCAAATAAATGCAAAGATTGCTTTTTTCAGCTGACCAATAGGGTATGAGGTTACTCTTCATCCTCCTCCAAAGCGTCTCCAGCAAAAAAAAATTTTTGAACACTAACTAATGAGTGTGCTGCTTGAAAAACACCACAACTGCTTACAACCAATTAAAAATGTTTTTAAAGCAGGCAACCAATCCGGTCAATGTTTCCGTTATCCATGACTGTTCCACAATTCAAGTTGAGTAATATCCATTTCTGATGATGATACTTAGTTTACTGTGAAACAACAGATGATATTCTGAAAAACAAACCAATACTGATGACTTACTTTGAAAAGAATGACTTAGTATCTCCAAAATTGTTTTTTGAAATTATTATTGAGAAGCAAATACAGAGTACTTGAATTCCGTTAATTGATTATCTTTTATAAAAAAAGGTACTAATATCAAAATTGATTAATATAACTAGATGAATAGTGTATTTGTATCGTGTTTCTAATGATTTACTGTTATTATTTAACATTTCATAATCTTAAAACTATTTTAAATAATAAACAATGATCTGTGCTTTTATATCAGAAATAAAACGTAATGGTTAATGAGAGGATCGATAATCAATGGACATCGCAAAGTCCCAAGAACAAGACAATCAACTGTAGAATTTGAAGGATTAGACAAAAGCGCATTTTCATTCATAAGCTCTTAAAAACCGTCAAAAGAATAAGTTTAACCTGAATAATATAAAGATGTAATGTAAAAATGCAGTAACTTCAGCAGAGAATAGAAAATTTATAAATCGAATTATAGAATATATGATACAAAAAATAGAAAAGGCATAAATCCAAAATTAAATTATCTTGAAATAAAAGTGGTTAAATAATGGACGATAATGTAGTCCAAGATTTGATAATAATATTGCTGGTTCACGTCCAAGTGAATACAAGTTGAAAACATTGATTTTCTTCCAATCATGGTAATTCGATCAAGGCAAAGGTGTTTCTCTGGTGAAAAATTTGAATGTAATTAATCTTATTTTTCAGCTTTTGATGTTTCCAAGATAGTAATTCCTTCTGCAAAAAAATCGCTCAGTTCAATTGACTCTCAAGAATCTGTTAACCATACATGTTGTTTTCATTTGTTGATGTGTCTGAAAATGTCGTTAGCTGACAAACATCCAAAACCTTTTGCAAGATCGAACGCATTCAACCAAATCCTTGATTCGTTTATATTTTGCGACGTCACTGCTTTTAAACTTAGGAATAGCTGCATCAGGATCAATAGATCAAAACACTGAACTTTCAGCTGGAACTATAATATATTTTGTTTTCAATTGTCTATCCTTTAACGCAGTAACTCATACATATAATGAGGTTGCAAAGTGTTTATCATTTTCAAAATTTCTTTTTCTCTAATTTTTCTGATTCATTTTAATGAACATTTCAACAACTTTGTCTTGATTATAGCTGTTAATTATTTTTCATTCAAAGCCACTTTTATGAATGCATCAAAAGTTGGAGCACATTTTGTTGGAGTTGCATTAGCATCCTTAAAAGCAATAAATTCCGTTAAGTTGATGTCATTAGTATCAACTTAATTGGTGATTCGATTGGGATTCCTCTTTTAAGTCAATGGCTATTCATCACCAACTCCAACGTGCTGTTCCTGATGGTTTGAATTATCTAAATTATCATTTCAAACCTTTCTGGGCAATGCCGAGATAAAGAGGAAATTCAAAAATTGTGGAACATAATTACTTGAAATGTGGTGAAAATTGGGATTACATATTTGAAAGTATTTTATTAGTTAGTTAGTTGATATAATGAAATATATAAAGTATTTCAATTTTTGTTTATGGAACGTATTTATATTAAATACCTTTCAATAATTTTAAACCCTATTGGAAATGTTTAAGTAATTCCTCCACTTCTTTATCAGAGAACAATCAAAAGGACGATAAAAGCAACATATATGGCTTGCAAAAAGTGCAATCTCTGGAATAGAAAACCTCATCTCTGAATATGTGATATATGAAGAAAATCAAATTAAATTATGAGATGGATAAAAATCATAAGTGAATTACTTTCACTGAAATTTAATCAAATTGAATTGTCAACATGAAATTATTTAAAACCAAATTAAAGGGGGATCAAGTGTTCAAATAGAATAACTTTATGATGCATAAATCTAGTTTAAAAAAAATTTATTCAACTGGAATTAAATAAATCAAGACAGTAAAACTAGTTATTCCTTGATAGGACCATCAATTGCTTCAAAAAGGAGTGGTAGAACTTCAGAATCGACGAATTGTTGTAATCTATGCAGCAGGAACCATTCCGAAAGATAATTCTATAGTGAATTATTTAACGGATTTTGGAATTATTTTCTCATCTCCTCAAAAACTGTTATTTATAGTGTGATTCGATAAATACAGAAACAATTAACTTGATAAGTTAAAGAAAGGTTACATTCTAGGTGCACAAATAGCTAAGTGCGAAGGTGGTTGTCAGGCTCCCGCTTCTTTAAATTTGTTCCATGGAGGTGTAACACCGTTCGGGCGCTGTAGTGCTATGCGATGTGAGCGGGTTTGCTATAAGAGAACCTCGCGACCTCTTCTACGTTTCATTTTTTTACATAGGGTTTTATTGCAATAGAGCATCAAGGATTCCCTACTGCGCTATAAGGGGGATATTGGGAATGATAGCTGGCAAGAATCAAAGAAACTAATGGACGATGCAAACTTTATTACTTGTGTTTTGTTGTTCCGTCTCAAATGCCTTCAGATTGGTCCATTTGTTCAAGCCACTTTTCAAAAAGGGTTACATTGCTAATGATGTTGATTAAAAAGAGTTGAATTGCTTTTGGGTTTTAGTTTCAATAGTTTGTTTACTGGCAGTTTATTTTTTGCTCTATTGGAAGAAGTGCTACGCAAGTGGTGGTAAAGCCGACCAGTTCTAGTGAACATGAAGAAGCTATATGCTCTTATTGGTGTTTAGGCAGGCTTTAGTACAACAAGGTTGATATATTTTAACCCGTGTCAAAATATATTATGCAATAAAAGATATTACAATAAATACTTTAAGGAATCCTATCATAAAATTTCTAAGGATTGCAATGCTGACGTAGTTGCCGCCCTTTTCTACCACGCTTTTGTTTCGACGCAACTTACGCCGAAATGGCTCCTACAACATTTAGAGCTCCTCACTGAATTACATCTGCTGATGCAATCCCTTTGACGAATCATCGTTACAATGACTCTTTTCTTGGATCCTGAGTTTCAACAGTGCTAGTCTCGGTTTGCAGAAATCATTAAAGAAGCCAATGAAAATAGAATGACGTGCTATTGTTGTCACAAAAGAGGACAGATGGCTAGCGACTCGTTGTCACCATCTCTATTCTCTACAAGAACATCAGTTGCCACCCACTGTTTTGCTCGTGTTGCACTTTTGGATGCGGCCGAAGTTGGTCACTCCTTGCTTTCTTTGCCGTTGGATATAACTCGCTTGCTCATGTTCAAATTCAAACGTTTCTCAATTGATTCTGCTTTTCTTCAACTTATGTGCGGTAACGGCGATCAGTTCAACAACGTAACTCTTCATTTTAGTAAGATTAATGCTACTAATGAGACTTTCCATGATGACAAGAATATTTGCTCCCAACGGTTCTGAATGCCGAATTATTAATGAATTGATATGTTGATGCCTGTAATGAATGATAAACTTTAATCTCGTCTGCCACAACAAAAAAGGTCTGGTGTTATTTGAAACATGTCTGTGATTATTTCAATGGTGCCTTACCTGGATGAGGACCATCGTCAGCATTAAAAGAATGTCCCGTTCCCTCATATTGCTGTTGCGATAACTACTACAAAGTGCCATCAACTGTCAGCTGCTTCTCCTGAGGTAGTTGTAAAATAAATAGCTAATATCAAAGAGCTTCCCCCGCGGGCAATTCAAAATGCAAGTCCGCATAGATAGGGAAAGCCACTAGAAGTATTAGTATTTCGTTTGTCAAACAGCCGGGCAGGGGTGTTAGTCATTTTTAGTTAAATACTTCACTGCAACTGCCGGTCGCTGCCGATCAAGAGAGTAGTTACGTTGCTACTGCTTTTGCTGACTCCTGCACATATGACGTTGCTGCTCCAATCTTTACACGATCTGTAGCTGCTGTCTGGTTGTTATATAACTTTAAATTCACTAAACGGCTCTCGGCTAAAGCGGCTCAGACTGTCAGATATGTCAACGAGCTTCCATGTAAGTTGATGAAAGTTTTTGTCAAAATGAAGAAACCAAACGTGAAGTGCCACACTCTTAAGCGTCTCATCACGATGGGGTCGTTCTTCGTTACCAAACCAAATGGTAACAACAGTCAATTGAAGCTGAAGTTTTTGATTACTTGTGGAATGAAGACGACAGGTGCTGTGACTTGAAGGATTTGAATGCCACAAGCCGTGGCTTACTTAAAAAAGAACTTTAAATTTTATAAGGAAGAAAATTTACTGCATGTATGCTAAAGGTATTGAATGTGCTGCTCATGCCATGACTCCAAAAAAAATCCGCAATGCAATCTCTCTCATTCAAGTCTTCTCTCCGGATTTGTTAGTGACGACATGACTAGAGAAGCATGCCAAATATACATTGCTGATTGGATATTAGTTCGGCTCAGTTCCCCTTTTCAGGTTGATCAAACCAAACTCTCTTAGACAAATCCATCTTTTTCAGCCGTTATTCCAACTACTTGGTCAGCTGGTGGAGCAGCAACTAATTCCGGTCGTTTTTTGGAGAGATATTTGCCCACCGCAATCTAAGACAAAAATTTCACACCGCAGTTGTTCGAGTGCATATATCAAGGATTAAATCAATGAATATGATCAATATATTGACATCAGCTCAGAAGATGAATTCAATGAAGATGTCGGTGACAATGAAGTAGATTCAAAAGTATCGGTTCAAACAAGAGATGATGCGGATCTTGTTGCAAATGCCGTCTATCGTGCTGACTTTGATAGAGAACGATATCCTGGATCCAAAGCAGTTCGTGATAACCTTTTCGATAGCATTGAGAATATAAGAAAATGGAGTACAAACAATTCATCATATACCATTCTGGAGAGGTATCCTTGATCATATTTGGCCGCTGTCATTATCGCCGCAACTACTGTAAAAACAGTTTCGGCAGACTTAATTTGCAGACTTCCGTGTCAATCAGAGCCTCAGCCATTTCAAGAAAATAATGTCTACCTGTTGCGTGATCTTCCCCGAAAAGAAAGTCCTGTTAGCTATCTTTCAGTGTTCAGAATGCAGTCTGGAACAGCTGGCAATATTTCAAATCCCGACGACTTGTCCAAAGGTTCCCTGACCTTGAAGGTATTCTTTGATGTGAAGGATTTTCTCCAGTAATTTGGTTAAAAGTGTTAGAGTCTTTCTTGCTGTTGCAGCAGCAGAGGTGTTGCAAGATCTTCAAATCAGTGTGATAACATCATCCATTCATGGTGATACCGACCCTAAGACTTACGAGAGACACCCTGCCAAAATTGCTAACGCTGAGTATTTTTGTAAACGTTGGAAGATAGTCACATTCAATTAAGAACTCGAACAATTTGTTGTTTTCGTGGTTCAAGAAATTTGAAAGTGCTATCCAATTGGCTGAGTTTAAGGTGATTCTGCTGAACATGGTAGCTTAACCTCCCAAAGAAAAAGGCCATCAGAATAGTAGGTTTGTATGTGAATGATCTTAATTTTGCTGGATGATCAGATGCAATTGCCGTGCATATCGAAGCACGTCTCAGTAGATTGTTACACGTGAATATGTTGTGAACAGTTAGAGGTCGCTCTCTTTAACTAGATGTTGCTCAATCCAACAATCGAATATCAGTATCTTCGATCACCTAAGTCTGAGTAAAGGTTCAACAATTTTGAACGACCATGTCTTATTGACATGCTACTCCAATGGAGAATAATCAATACGCACTGCTACATTAATCGAATCCGTGATAGTTGGTTCTTGAACAGTCATCACTTTGCACATCAATTGTTGGATTGTGGCATTCGGCGGTAAAATGCTTACCGAAAGAAATTGCTGTTGCTGTGGGGCTGTGCAGTCGGTTGATTGGTTCACAATCTAGAATCACCTTACGTTGTGTTAAAACTCTGTTACCATAACTAAACCTAAATGAATTAGCTTTTCATCAGAAATCTCCGACATCTGTTGACGAAGATGGATTATCTGAAAGTGCCCCTGCTGCGGACATTCGCAATGGAAAATCAGTTGAGGGGTATGGGTTTCTCATTAATAAATGGGCAGCCACTTGGAACTTCAAAAAGCAGGCTTCAGTAGCTCTGCTGATCTATCAAGGACAATTCAATTTACTGACTGAAGGTGTCAAAGATGGCGTGCTCCCATTGCATATCTTTGAATAAAATGGAGCAGATAATAAAACACTTATTATTTAATGTGATAGCAATATTTCCCACATCCTTGCTAAGCATCCAACCAATCACACATCCTCTAAAAATGTTTCAATGCGGTATCATTTTGGCATCACCGTGATGCAATGTTGCTTTACTGTTTAAGCAGAGCATAGCACATGTAATGATGCTGAAATATTGACTAAAGCGGCTAATCTCCCGTGTTGAAACTCTGCAAAGAACTACTTCGTCCATTCAACTTTTGAAAGATGTGGGTTTGTTCGTTACCTCGCTTTAATGATTTGTGATTATTATGGATTGATTGATTTCACGATCTGTCTGCTACAGAATTGAATAGAATTGGTGTCACTCTTTGTTGTTATATACATTTTTAAACGGATGAAATTTCAGTCTATTGCTCGAAATATACTTTGATTTGAAATTGGTTAAGTTGGTCACGTTAGCCTCTGTCGTACTCATTCTTGATAATATTCTGCTGTATCTTATCTATGTATTATTATTCAACCATCAATTTCAATACTGGTCGATGATTGTGGCTGAGACAATAGATCAACAAAATGGCTGTGCGGAACATACTGCGAAAGCCATTGGCCGGTTAAAGTTCTGCACGAAGAAAGGAAAGAGCTTCACGTGCCTCAATGTCTCAAGTTTAAGCAGAGGCTTTCTAGTGCAGCGCAGATGCCGGTATCAGAATAGAACTAATTATTCTCACCCTTAGATATGGTTTTCACAAGGCGGTGGATTGGACGCGAACACGCTCCATTGCGCACCTGAGTGGATCGCCGGCGGCAATGGATCAAAAAGGCACCTGGTAATGGCTCCCAGTACGCGAACTGGTTTTCGGAAGTTGCGTAAAAGCTCTGACGATCCACACCTGATTGCTGTGGTCTGGTTCCGGGCCTGGGGAGGGCCTTGGTGGACCAGCCAAATGTCCACATTCCCTCCCTCGGTGGATGTCTCCGGTGGGCTACAGCGTCGCTCTGTTGTCTAAACCAGATCGCTTTCAAAGGAGCCGCCGATCTGCCGCACGGCTTTGTTTCCTAATTATTTTTGCTCCTTCTTTCAGTTTGATTGATTCGCCAAGGCCGATTAAGAGCCAACAAAGCGATTGATCGTTGGACAGAATCAATGATATTGATGGCTGCTGTTAACTAGTTTACTTCCGATTTGTTCTTGAATCTCACAGCTACTTGGTTTGGCTCTCTTCGAAGCCTTTCGTTTAACAAAGTTACCGTTTTGATCATGTTGAATGTGATTTCCCCATCGTTGGTCTAGACTCCATTTTCAATCCGTTGGTTACTGCATGACTATTTCACGCTGCGTTTGAGCAAGTGCTATACACTGCTTGGTCGAGCAGTCATGTTTTGGGTTTCTGGGAGACGCCTTATAGTTCAATTGCAGGTGAGTATTCAATGATCTAGCTCAGGTCAACTAGTTCAGCTACTTGGCAGAGTGATTATCCAATAGGAGAAGTTTCAGAAATTTTTTAAATGATGTCAACTGCATTATGGTCAAAGATTAATATGCTATGCGAATTGCCGCAATTTGCAACGCTGCTCCTGCTTCCGACAGTAATTAGGCCGATATGAATCTTACTGATTGCACCGACTGTTACACATTTACGTGTGCAGATGTAGACAAATCGCACAATTATGTTGGTGATAATCCTTTTGCTTGTTGCTGAGCGGCTACAGCGTTAGTTTGTCATAGTGGGAACAATTGACGAAGCCAAAATGAAGAAAATTGAGATGCTATCGTTGTCACAACAGAAAACATGTGAAAGAAATGTGATTACCACCGGAGCTTGCTCTTGCTTCATCATGACATGCAGTGAATGTTTTGCTGCTGTGGCTGTTCAGGATGTCACCATCATTACTCCGTCGCTGTTTTCGTACTCTCATATAATAACATCCAAAAGCATATTGATTTGCAAAGATATTGAGTTTGATTGAAGGAGCTCCCAACATGCATGTACTGACGCTGATTAGCTCAGAGACATAAATATTCATTCAGGTAATATAGCCAGAAATGGTGAACCTTTCGTAAATAGCAAAAGCATCGCTAGTGCGATTCAAATAATAATTTCAAAGTAGATGATAAATATTTTCATAGGAGAGCAGTTGATCATGAAGACAATAGTCTTGCTGATGGTGAGTTGCAGTCGATGAATCTGTTTATTTCATTGAACATGATGATTAATTCGGTGATGCCATCAGTAGTGCAGAACTAGAAGAGCGCTAACTTCCTCCATCTTCAAACGATTGTGATCGAATACCTTGATCACCCTATCGATGTACTTGAATAGCTTACCAATCATTCATGAAGAACAGATACAAGCAGGTCTTGTGAGGTTTAATCAGCTGCCATTCATAGTAGCTCTACTATATTCAACAAAGATCCTGTGGATTCAATCCTCAAAGTTCTTTGAAAATCGCAAAACGAGGTAAGGCTTGAGAACAATATTTACCTGTTGGTTCTTCTTTCCTTTGCCAGGAGTCATGTTAGCCGTCGTTTGCGGTTCACAATAATTCCAGTAACAGCTGGTGCTTTGCTAATGCCCCACAAGTTGTTTTAGGGTTTTTGTTATTGAAGTTTTTTAATTCATTGGAGCATTTTGTCCAGTAAGTGGCTATGAAAGCGCTACCGTTCTTCTTGCTCATACAAGCGAAACTAATTCAATACTCATTAAGGGGATGTCGCAATTGCAATTCGTCATGGTGATAACATCCCTCACAACTCTGCGAAAGCCCTTTCTGCTGTGTCAATGCTGAGTATGCTTGGAGAGTCTGGATGCTCCGCAATTCACTCTATTTTCTAAAAGAGTCTCTTCCTTGCTGCTAGAAAAAATTGCTTAATCTTTTTAGTACTTTCGGCTCCAATGTTCATCAGCAAATCATGGATCTGTTTATCGTTCAAAGAACAATTTTTACTGCTTGCTTCGATTAGATGCGGATGAACAGACCATTTTCCTGATGTACAGATGCAATGGCTATGCTGGTCACAAAGCATTTCAGATCTCTATCGAATATGAATGATCGTAGAGTACTACTAAAAGGGATTGAGGGATTTTGATGTTGTTTATAATTGCGAATGTATTTCGGATCTATGGCTGCTCACGTCAAGGAAGTAGTTCAGCAGCTTATTATCGACATGTTTCTTTACCACGCCACACCATTGATGACTGGCCCATACAAGGTCCTACTTGAAACTGATGGCTCTGACTTAGATCCTGACCAATCAACTCTTCAAAGAACAAATGCCTGATGGTTGATTGCTGCTCTATATTGATTGTGCTATGGTACTGCTTTTCCTCTTAAGTTACTTCATAAGTACTTCCAAGCTCGAAGCTAGATCTGTCACAATTGTGCTGAAAATGGGCTAAACGATTTAGAGTGAAACCCTCTGACTGATAATTGCAATGCTGCTCTATCAGATGAGCTAGTTGGATAGTGAGACACCGACTGCGCTGGAAATGTTGGTGATTGTCAATCAGTTGGTGGTGATATGTTGCTGCTTGTGAAAAGCCGGCTACTTGGAACTGCAACAAGAACAAATCTGTCGATCCTTTCACTAGTAATGCCGAATAAGTTTGACTTACTAAAGCAAGGATCCAACGAAGGTTTTCTAGTGGGGGTCTTATAATACTGTACTAAAAATGTTGTGGAACAAAAAATCTATTGGCACAAGTTTTCTGCCAAGAGCGTGGCCATCCATCACTGAGATCACAACAAGTCTAACGATATATTAATTAGGTATCATCTAACAAAAAAATTATGAAATGACGCTCTTACTCTTCCAAAACATCATAATAAAATTGATTTCGCTTATTTGTTGACTAATGAGCTAAGCACTCCTGTGTTCGAATATGTCAATAACTTTGCTTATCCATTGAATTGTTAATGCTGGGCTTTCAGGTATACGTGGTTTGCCTCTTATCTAAGTATTATTGGGTTCCAGAATTCGTGTTGGATATGGGACAGTACTCATTTGCAATTGTTTGACTGACTGTAAAAACATTTTTCCTACAACGGTTACCCCTTAAGTGTATCAGTGGTTTTCCATATAACTGTCAAATTGTTGTACGTGGTGATCCAAACGTTCATACTCAAGCATTTTATGTATTTGGTTGTTCATTCTATTCTTGTCTTTTCTGAATTACCGCTTGGATTAAATTGGTCTTGATGATTGTAGCCTGAACAGCCAATTAAAATGAAGGGTGTTTTTGAAGAAACTCTTTATCGGAGAGAGCTCGTAACGATCGTGACGCGCAAAACACAAAAATCGCCGCATGTCTGATTGACTGAATTGGTCGAGGACCCTTTCTATGGCGACGCACATCGCAGTATCTCAAAACCCCAGTTTTTCTGAGGTCAAAAAGTTGTCTTGTAAACAGCCGCGTTTGGGATTGATGCACCTTCCAGTAGGCCCGTGAGCAAACCGGTGGAGACGCTGGTTGTTTCGTAGTTGTAGCAGTTGTTAAACGAACGAAAACGGTCGTTTGATGATTTTGAACAATTTTCTACTTTACTGAGAGTAGCGATTGAAATCTGCTTGCCGGAATAAGCAGGCCTTTTGTGTGCCTCGCCGATAGCTGCATTCGCCCTTTCGGATCTAGTCGCCGTTCGGCCCCCATGAAGCTCAGTGATGAAGCCCAGACACTTATAAAAGGGGCTGTCGATATCTTTTACGATGTTCCTAGTGATATTCCTTTTCACATTATTGCGTTACCACGCATTTGCTATATTAGGTTATGCGCCGAATTGCCAATATTTCGAGGCAAAAACTGTACGAACTACTGGATCCTGCAATCTTTACTATTTCGTCATCGGTCTTCAAACCCAAAGCTGCTCAGTTTGGTCCGCCGATTCAACTATTTAACAAAATCGTTCGAATGTTGCTGATGAGGATCGTTAAGGCGTAGTAATGATTGTCTTAGATGCCATTTGTCATACGTTGGTCACTTGGGAATTAGCTCCTGTTGTTATGAGTGTAGTGTTAATCGATGGCTGGCATGGCGGTCAACCATCAGTGAATTTCAAAAATTTTTGGGAAATATTGGTCTTACGGTCGCTCCAAGTTTGACTAGGTTACTACTTTTTCCTAAGTGGCAAAGCAAGATATTAAATAGGAAGCACTTCAATAAGATTTTCAATGAAGTCTATTGCAATACTTTTATCATTTGAAATTGTAATCTAATACCCTCTATTCTCTGCGCTGTGTGTTTTGGTCGTCACCTACGCAGAAAGGGTTCTCACTCAGTTTCAGTCCCCAACACAATTCCATTTTCAAATGTCAAAAATTTGGACAATCATTTTGGTGATGACTCTTTTGTTGGTAGGCCAGGATAAGCGGCGTTAGTCTCTGATGATAAGGACTGTTTACGTAGACAAAATTAAGAATAGTAACTTGCTATTCTTCTCAAAAAGAGCGCCATTTGGCTGGTGACTTATAAGCACCACGGCCAGTTGTTGCAGATTCATTTGTTTCAACCCGATGCTTCGGCTGCTGACGCAGTTCTCGATTGCGCAGAAGATGTTCTGTCGCTCTGTGCTTTGTGGTTAGAAATAAGGAAGATGCTAATGACTGATTCAACCCTGTACTCTTTTGATTCGGGTGGATCTCAACTGTTTGGTGCTGACAGCAATTGTCTCTGCCTCTTCAATCATCATAAAGGTCAGAATCCCAGTTATGGTGACGCTATCGTGGATGTCACAAATATTGGCAATGGGAAGAATCCGAAAGATTCATAACGAATCAATGTTCATTGAGCTGCTTATGGTGAAAATTCGATTTCCGTCGAATGTCCACTGGAAAAAACGGCAAAGTTAACGCAGCTGCAATTTTTTCGCACGATGCTTCGATTAACAACTTCGATGAAGTTGACGAATATCTTCACATCAGCTCAAAAGACGAAGAAGAAATAGCTGTGGATGAACAACAATTGATCTAAAACCAGTTAGTTGCATCTTCTGATAAAAATGATCAAGTTGCTGATGTTTACACTGGTGTTGAAGGTGATGAAGCCAAAATTCCAGTTTGGAAAAATCTCCTCTTGAGGATGCTGATGAGCTTCACAAAGTGTTGAGAAGAGTTACAAACAGTTCTTAACATACCAATCATGGCAGGCCGCCTCTTACATATTTGGCCGCGGACTTTCTTTCCGCTACTACCGTTCAACCAAAACTTTGCCGACTTAAGCAGAAATTTGCTTTTCATGTACCGCTTTGGCATTGCTTGATAACAGTAATTACTGTTTTGTATGATCTCCAGTGTGGAAACAGTCGTCTTGACTGAGGTTGGCTGTTTCCCACAATGCGAAAACCAACTGGTGATTTCCCTGGAACAAACCAGTTGGAAGTTGCTTTCCACAGCATTGGGATGTCAATATCTCTGACTCATTTAGTCCAGTAGTTAGGTATGAACTTGTTAACGTCTGTGCGGCTCTGGCAGCTTCCAAGCAATGCAAGCCTGATTACATCGATGTGACAACTCCATTCCCTCTTGGAGTGGTTGGGGCAGAAATTGACGGCAAACAGCTTGTTGAATTTGTTAACTCATAGAATCCGCTGAATCGTTCGACGGTAGCAAAATCGATTTGAAAGCTCAATCGTTCTGCTGGTTTTCGCTACCTGCAAATGCGATTTTCCTTTAATGGATTGACACCCGAAGTGTTTCAGCTAAACATGGCTTGTCTTATCTTCAAAGAGTAACTACAATTGCGTGCCACTTTCTGAAGTGGTTGGTCTCTTCATTGCTGCACCATCAAATTGCTATGCCTAAGAACAAGGGTGCTGATTGTCACAACAAACAGGTCGTGCAAGCATTGTGCGTCAATTAATTGGAGTTGATGTGGCTGAATTGCACGACGGGAATTCGATGTATATGGAGTCTTACGTCAATCACATTAATTTTATATTTTAAGAGGATTACACTCATTCACAAGTCACTCCAATGATATGTAACCCTTACAAAGAGCTACTCGACACTGATTCCTATGAGCTAAACAATGAAGAGTCAGGAGTTTGCACATCAATTGTTCGATCCCTTCATTTCCGAGCATATTCGCCACTGAATGATATTGGATTTCAGCCTCGGTTATTTAGTCGGTTCCGTGTTTCACCGTAGATTGTCCATCTAAATTTCGTTAGAATTGACTTCAAATACTTAATCTGAAGTCCATTTACCGTTTATCAGATTGTTTCTTCATTTGTTGAGTTGGTTGGATTCTCTGAAGCTCATTAGCTGGAGAGTTTGGTCAGCGAGAATCACTGGGTGGGTATCTGTTCGTCAGGATTCAAAACCCCGATACTCGTGACTGCACGAGGCCGGCTTCCTAGGGCCTTGCCGACTAGTGAATCCTGTTGCAGATTGGTTAATCAAGGGGTCTGAGAAGATGTGTTGGAAATGCAGGTCTATAAATCGGTTGCTACTGCTGCTGAAATTCTTTACACCTTTTCGGGTTTCAACGCTGGTATCTTCTTTGGCAACCATTTTCGGATTCGCAGAGAGCGCAACAATATTTTAAAAGGGTGTTTTTTAATGGGAGGAATGCGCTATGTAGGTTTTTACTTAGCCAGAGAAAGTAGACAATGGAATATAGCTGATATGATGACTGAGGAGCTGAGTGGTCCGGTGTTCCGATGTTGTAATCAATTGCTTCAATGATTCAATAAATGATAGCTGATGTTCAGTGATTTACGCACCTTGGTTTTATCGGATTGTTATCGTTTGTCTGACTTCCTGTCAACTAAGTGACAGTAAGTCATCCACTCTTTTAAAGGACAGTGGTGATACTATTTATGCATCTCCTACAACTTGATTGAAGTGCTCCTTTTCGATTGTTAATTAACAAAATTGTTATGCTGTTATTAAAATAGGTTTTGGTTTTCACTTCACGACTATTAATTTCCTTTTTCTTATTTGTTTATGATTTAATGAGCGATCGAGCTCTTACCGAATCCATGATGGTGCCCTGCATATTCGTTAGGCGTAATTGGTGCTTGTGATCAAACTAGCAGCCAAACTAACACACAAGGTGGTCATCCTTCATCCCGCCTAAAAAAATCGTTTTCTCACCAGTCACCGCATAATCGGTTGAAGGACCCTTCTTCGCGCAATGCCCCAACCTGTATTTACTAACCACCCAATTTGCTCAACCCAAGATGTTTTATTTTCGAAGGCGATTGATAGGGTTTAATCCCATTCCAGTTTCTAAGAAGGGACCCACCCACGCCACGGTTCTGAGTCAGAACTTCCATCGCTCGTCCAACGTGAGGGGCCCTCTCATGTTTTCTGAAATATTTGACACTTTTAAGCGATACACTGTGGTGCGGTTACTTTGTCCATGGCTCCGTGGTGAGCCACCTGGGCGGGCAACATTTAGTTCGTAAGTGTCTTTCTCCAGTCTGCTTTTGTAACTCTATGCGATCAAACGCCATTCCTTATCACACAGGCTGGTGCTCTATTTTGCGTTTATTCTCCTATTAACTTATTCTATTTATTAAATTATCATGGAGTCGAACGAAGACTATTGAATATCGTTCTAATATGAAAAGGCATCAAGTCATGCAATAATTAGTTGAAATTTCGATTTTACTTGAGAAAACTATGCCAAGAAATTGCCAATGTTTTAATGTAATAGTAATCTGACTTTCACTAAAAATAGACTAAACTGAGAAATATCTCTAATTAGTTGCTTGATAGTGATAATTTTAAGTCGTAGCTGAAAGAAAAGAACCAGTGAAGCGTAAAATGTTGTATTTTTGCTAACTCGAATGAATGGGGAACAACTTTGGAAAGGCTATAAATAGATTGTAATTAATGTTATTTCTTTCAGCACTAATCTGATATGTGGAGTTAGCTTTGACGATTTTAATCCTCCGGATATCTAAAGGCAGATGAAGGTCACGGATGTGCACCGCAATTATGTAATTTACTTGCTGCAGTTATCAGGGGAAATAACTGAAATCATTGCTGCGTGATTAGGAAGTGCAGTTTGATGTTGTTAATTCATTCGTTTTTCTAACCTTGGTTGTTTGATTCTTGCTTATTCGTTGAAATCATCATCCATCAAGACAATTCAATCCGTTGGAAATCAAGTACTCGCATGCGATACATATAGAATAAGGAATGATTTCAATCACCGATATCATTTCTGGAATCTCGAAAATTTGATTTATGATTGCTTTCTATGCTTAATCTGCTATAAAAGTTTTCGTCGCATCACAGGTCCCAGAGATGATTTCAAGTTGTGGAAGATGATGAAAAAGCTTATGAATGCTGATCTTATCGTTGATACAAGTGCGCCGCGGAAATATTGTATAAGAAGAGGTTACAAATTCTAAAGATATGGCGGCACGTCAACTCTAATTAGCAACGAGTCACGTCAATTGGCTTGATCAGCTCATTAATGATTTTAGATTATCGTTAAACTTGGACGCAGTCGCTACAACTTATAAGGTACGTCGCAATTGAAGAATAATCCTGAGTTCCATCTTCAAGTGGTTGAAATTAATAAAATGTAATTGCAACTGGAAAGTCTTCCATACCATTGGTTTTTCAATTCACAAACCGTTGATCATACAACCGAGTTAGCTTATAAATGGTTTGCAGATAGAACTAACAGCTTTATGCACACTTCCGCTTAATATCCAAAACCCGTTGAAACAGCTGCTATTACCGATTCGACCTATAGTCCGAATCCAAAAGGTCGCTGAGTTTCATTCAAATGTATGTGTCAGCTTAAGACCGATTTTGTGAAAACAGAATAACAAAATGACTTCCGTCTGAGAACGAAGAGCTTGTAGATTCACTTTTTTCATATTATTTGACAATATCTTAGATTTGAGAGCTGATGTGAACGGATCCGGTCTTCAATGTTCCAACAATTTCGAAATAGACTTCATTTTTATTGACCGGCCGAGGAATTCGGAACTTCAAATTTCTGGACCACACAAAACTGGAGTTCAGCAGAAACTACCAATTTTCTTAGGTAAGAATCAGTCAAATTGACGTCAAACAGTACAATTCCCTTTTGGGCGTGGAATCTGGTGCTACTGGTGATGTTGCTAACAAAAAATCTTTCTTAAAGCGTCGAGCCTGACAAATTTGTACATCCATTTTTTTTAAATTGGTCTGCCGTGTGCCGGGCTGCCCCTCTGCCATACAAATCGCTTTTTTTAAAGAAGCTGACAATCTGTTCTAAAGTTCTGCTTTTACATTTGATTCAATTTTAATATATTATCTTATAATTGCCGCAGCGGCGTCTCAGTCAAAATAACGATGTCCTTCTGGCTCTAATCATTGACATCAAAACACGCAACTAATTGGTTTGTCACTTATGGTTGATGGTGGATAACTTAGCTAGTGTGGTGAATCCGTTGGTTCAAACAGCTAATATATCTGCTGTTTTCTTCACTGATGATGTTGATTAAGACACATCAAACAATTGTTGCATTTCATCCCCCTTTTTTTAGTTGGTGGCTCAGAAGCTGGCGCTTTGGTTGAACAGACTTTTTGCAATTGGTTGTGCGGCGGCCAAGTGTTACGTCACTTGAGAATGATCTTATTGTCGATTTGATGCTGAAGCAGCAATTAGTATCATCGAGTAACCTACTGCTGGTAACTAGCAAATTACATTACGAATCAGGGGCACTAGAATAAATTGTTTAATCGATTCTATTGCAAAAATCTTTAGGTTCACAATGAGGATCAAGTTGCTGCTTTTCTCTATTTTTGGTTGGTGGTGACACTTCATCAGCTGAAAAGATTGTCACTAAAAGGGCTGACGCTGGGAAAATCTCCAGTGGCGATGCCGAAGCTTGGCAAAGTCTTTTTGCTGTTGATGATTTTGTTTATATGATAGATTATATATCACTAGATTCTGGTGGATTAGTTCATTGATAAATGAACTAAGATAAATAATAGCATTTAATTGCACTCATTTTAAAAGTCATGCGGCAGCTGACTGACTGGAACGACGGCCGGTGGCTTACAGTTCAGTCGGTCTCGCTGATGACCCTGCCGCTGTCACTCAATTGAAAGCTGCTCAACTTATTGAGGCGGAGTTTTATTCGTAATTAGAACTTACAGGGAAACTCAGCACGAACACCTAACCGTACTATTTCTGCTTTGATGAATGCCATCCTTTCCGTGATTGAGTGCATAGCTTCAGCGCGGACTGTTTTTTGTTAGGCCGCATTCCTAACCAGGGAATGAATTATCTAGGCAAACCTCGGTAAAAATGTGATGGATCAAAACCGTGCACACATCGAACATTCATTTTCTGCTTCTCATGGAAAAAATGTTGCGAATGCCAGCTGCTGGAAAGAGGCGTCTTTTTCTTTCGTTCAAAAATCAATGTTCTTAGTACAATGGTCTCTAGTGGTGAAAATAAAGAAGCTCAATTGGATCTCAATGATTTTCTGGTTGGTCAACTTTTGAGTTAATAACTGCAAAAAGCTTTTTACTATTAGGTCATGAATGAATAACATTGGAAAAGAATATGGGGATATTCAATGCCATTTCCGCTGCTGCCAGTCAAAGAGATCAGTCTTATCAACAATGGATAGCCAATCAGTTTGTAAAATGATCCACCGAATGTAAGGCGTCGCCGCTTTTGTTGAACATCATCTTTAAGTGGAAGCCAATGCAACTTGACGTCGTTGCTGACTTTGTTATTATATTCCTGATGATGATGATTTGTCGAAGACCAAGTTCCTGTTTCAATTGCAGACCGATCATTTAGTCCCAAGCTGAAGATATATTATATAGCATTTAGTCAACGAGTAATGGCTAAAGCAGTTGTTACTCTGCAATTTTAAGACGGGCTTGGCCCAAGCTCATTCTACCTTTCTGCGCTCTGACGAGCTCCAATCAAAAATTTGATCTCTTTTTGCGCCCTATCAAAGTAGAGTCGCTGCGCGGTGGCAACAACCAATCACAGCACACAGCAGGACGACGTCAATTGGAGGAGCTGCTGTTGATCATTTCTGAAATGAACCTCTCAATAGCGCTGTGTTGTTCATGCATGTGGGTCTCACACAATGCTGAAAACTTTTCAACACCTCTTTGGAATTAATTAACCCAAGAATATCATCCGGTGGTATGCTCAACCGCTTCAAATCAGGTTTTCATTCATCTTAGCCTTGAAAGGGAAGACAAACAAAATTCGCTCACACATCTGCTTTATTGCTTCTGCTCGTTACTACCTGCGCAGATTACAATACAGTTTTTCAAACCTTTGTCACAGCTGAGTTGTCGTCAGTAGCGCTTGCTTCTCTGACTGAAACAATGGATTTGTTCAGATGCTCACTTTGCACAAATACGTCCAACAACCTATTTGGCATTAGAATTATCTGTTCCGCATGAAGTGCTACCAAAGAATATCTGTCACGTTCTTACAATGACATATCAGTCAGACCGCAGATGCTAAAATTATTTCGGAAACAGCTTCCAATAATCCACCGAAAATTGAATTACATTCAACAATATAAATTCATTGCGATGAGTGCAAAGACACATTCAAAACTGAAGTAATTCACGAAAACATCAATAGAACTCCAAGCCGCCGTCCACAAATGATAACAATACAGTTGCTGAAGCTCACTTTGACCGGTTTTCTTTTATCGGCCAACGTTCTCCCACCAATCCAGCACCTTAAAATGATCGGAAATGATATAAAAAGGACATCGGTGTTTGACAAATAATTCAATATATATTATGAATGATCGACCACCGGTAAAATATTTTGGGGCTGCCTGCTGTACGACTACATTTATTGCGCAAATACACGCCATTCAAATTCGTGGCCCCCATGGTCAATTTTGCTTGCGAATCCGAGCTTCATCAAATGCAAGGTGAAATTTTGTAGTTCTCTGTTCCGCTTCTTCCATTTGAAGAAGTTGTTGGCGCTCGTTGGCCGTGCACAGATGCCTCCGGTTTAAATAGTGATTTTCAAAACCCTAGTCCATGCTTTCCAAAGTGGATTTGACTTGAAGAAAATTACCGCGGCAAAACCTTCAATAGAGGACCTTGGTATTAAAAATGGGCTGTCCCTCTTCCTGATGCCCGAGCAATGCCAAGATCGGCTCATTTAATCAATTTGAAAAATGTTGTTTTATATAATGACTTAGCCGCTAAAAATAATGTAGAATATGCCTTGCATTGGCGAATGCTGAATGTGGATTGAAAATAAGTATGTTGCAGTAATCCATTTAGGGTCTTAAATAATCATTGAGCTGTTGGTAGAACGAAACTCTAAATCATTTTTATTTCTCTGGTTACAAAGAGCCTCGTGTGAAAATGAATTGGATCATCGTTACAGAACAAACTTCCCTGGATTGTAGCATTAAGATTGAGTAGATGTTTTTTTGCCAAATGCCTCTATGCAATGGCGAAGCCGCTTTAGTCTTACCAGGTTTTGTTCTTTCAGTTAATGTCTTAGAAGTTACATTTGGTCGAGTACCTGCGTTTAATAAAATCAAAAACTTGAAGCGGAGGCTTTGTCCAAAAACCTTTCTCCGCTCTACTGGATCACCGTTTAAATTGAAAGATCCTTGATCACTGATGACTGTAGAAATCATAATCTAGTTAAACGAACAACTTCAATCAGATTTCTTTAAATTCGGACCTAGGTAATCATCAGAGTGGAAAGGATTTGTCGGATCGACTCTGGATCCCAGAAAATAATCCCTGTAAAATATTTCTGCCACTGATGAGCTACTACGGAATTATTAAGACACAGCATGAGCGACTTGTTTACATTCTGCTAAAAAGGAACAGTTTCCCAGCAGTTGATTCTTTTCAATGGTAATTCCCACGCTGCATTGCTAGTTGACCTAATGAGACTCACTGGCAGCAACTGGGCCATAGCATTTCGAAGTCAAGTGTCCACTTGATCTTTTAGAATTCCACTTTGGAGGATACCAGTGATATGAATCACAAAGTAGCTTAAAGCTAATTCATTGGTGCGTTCTGAAATCGAGTACAATTCACTGTTGGAGGCATTGACTGACACGATGTTGCAAGCTCAGATGGCAAAATATATTGACTCGGTTACTGGGAATCCCATTATGAACTGTGATAACTACGCTGTTTTCTACTTGGTTCAGAACAGCCGCAATCGCAAAAACACGGCCTCATCTCAAACCGATATCATTTTATAGATGGTTAATCCGATGGTGCTCACTTTGTTAGCAAAAAGCGGATCAGAAGAAATGACGCTCGTACGAAAACTAAATAGCTTATTGAGCTCCGTACAAGTATTTCTGTAAAGTAATGAACTGAGTCAAGTGCTAATGCTTGTCGTATTGTGTTTTCGGATTATTTGATAATTTGATTACAGTTAGGCTCCTCTGATGTTGCTGATTTTGTGTCAACGGTGTCAAAAATTGCTTTCCTAAACTATTCGGCAATGGCTTATATAACGCTTTCAACATGATTGACCGGATAGACTTCCTATACAATTTCTATTTCCTTGATGTTTGAAGGGAAAACTTCTTGGACTAAGGATGATGGGTTTCACTACGAATTGAATATTTTTTAATTTGATGCATTTGCTGCTTCTATAAAAAAGTTCATCCTTGTGGGCAGATCGGAGGTGCCAAACATGTGTTTGGGCAAAAAAACCAAAGGAAAAGCCAAGATATTCCTTTTGCTTTTGATGTTAAAAACCCATTTCTTCTTAATCGCTGATTGACTAATGGATTATTCGACTCTCTCTGATGAAACGCACATGACTATGTCTCAAAGGGAAAAATCAACTTTTCAACAAGATGTTTTATTTTCGAACGATGGTGTTTGGGACAGGAACCTAGTCCAATAAGCCGAGGAAAACCTGACAGAAGACATTCCTTTGCACTCAGACCCCATTGCCGCTCGGGCAACGGCAAACGTCGTCACGGATGATAGAAAGCCTTCTTAGAATACCGAAGTAAAGAAGTAATTGGATGAAGTACTTGAAAGAGACCGCCGCTTTTCTATGTCGCAAAGTGGATTATACCCCAATGGAACACCGGAGAGACATGGGAAAGATCCCGAAGATCCGCATGTAGAACTCCAGGAGCCTCAGAAGACATTATTATTTGAAGGTAATGAATGGACTTCCTTAATTGCATAAGACATATAATGGAGATGCTGTGTGTCCAAAAATAGAAAAAGGGATCAATGCTGCTATATTTACTTGGGGGGCTTTGCTAATAGGTTCTGAAGGTCGTGAAGTTGGATCGTTGGTGGAAGGCTCTTATTAAAAAATGTCGTTCTGCCGATATTCAGGATTGAAACGCAGTGAACTCGGATTAGATTTACTTCATCATACTTCGTTTAGCAGCGCAGTTTACCTAGTTTTATACGAAGAACTGCTTTAAAATGTTGTTTGGTCTCACAAAACACTTAACAAAACGAGTCTTTGCAATCTGCGCCTGTGCAACGTTCTATAATTATTACAAGCAACGTTATTTCAGGAACCAGGCGTACTAAATTATCTAATACACGAAATTTTAAATGAATATTTGTAAAATTTGATTGCAATATTGTCCAGGTTTACAACGCCAATAAGATTGCTGCAATTGTCTATTCTGGTTAAAGGGCTGACAACCCCTTCGCTGAACTGGTTTTTCCTAAATTAACAATGCTTTACCAAATTCCATTACCTGGTGAAATGGGTTTGGCCGAACAACAAGGTCCTCATGCTTTTGATATTCAGGCAGTTTCAATCCTGCTACTCTCTCTTGATAAGGATCCGTTAAAGAAATAAAAACAAGTAGGAATGAAAAGCTATCTGTGTCACGTAAGGGAACCTTTGGCTATTGAGTGATTTTCAGTTTGGCCTGTTCCTTCTCTCTGAACAAGACCAGCCCATGCTTCGGCTGCTTCGGCTGCTGCGGATGGCGGCAACAGTTGGACCGTCATTGTTGTTCTCGTCACCGAAATTAATTAGCAAGCTGATGATGAAATGGAATTGGTTCTTTTCTAATTCTGCTGCTCGCCAACATACTTGAGCTATTGCAGATCTGACCACTGACTTAACTTTCTATGGATGTCAGATTTCTCGTATCTTTGAATGTTCTTTCATTGAGAAACTCATTGACACTCTCAACAATGCGATCGGTGAATCATTAAAAAATAACTTGCAACCACCCCACAGTTAAATCTTAGCTTTAATTGCAGCTGACAGAGATAAACGGGCCAGTTTCTCATTCAAAGATACTTGGGAATACTTGATTGGTGCCATAGCTGGTAAGAGGGAAGCCTCAAAATCATATACACATTTCGTTGCCGATCTGTTGTGACATTCATTATCACAAGTTGTGATGATCGCCTAAGTGATGCAAGTTGGACTGTTGCTAAATGATTAGCAATGATAAATGGAATTGAGCTTGCGATAGTTAACAATCAGAGCTTTGAGACAAAATCAAGGGACGAGATTCATTAGAATGTCGCATATTTCACAGCCCACTGCTGCTATCTGCGTAAATTTTGCTGAAATTGAGAGCGAACGCAAGCTCTTTTGTTAGCAAGAGTTCGTACTTTTTCACGACTGTTCTTGATCAGTTAATATATGCAGTTGGTTCTTTCACGGCTAATTGACCAATTGAAGTTGCGAGATTGGTACGTTCAATTAAATCTACCAATGCAAAAATGGATTAAACGAATTGTGCGGTTGCTTTTTATAATTTGTTTGTGCACCCTCTCTTTAAATATGCTCGTAAACTGATTGAACAGTACCGGAAATGTATCTCTTTTATGTGTCATCATGATGTAGTGGCTCAACGAACGTGCAACGCAATAATTACACACCCAGATCATTGCTAGTGGAAGGGGCTGTTATTCACTCTTTGTACAGTGGCACTGGGATATATGCTATGCTTCTCACAAATTCGATTTTGGCGAAACACGGAGCGTTGTTTACTACCCTGTTCCGCCGCTTTCGATGATCTTAATATACAACGCCGATCTTAAAAGTGTCTGGATGAGCGGCATACGGCATGACCAAAACAGACTCAGGCAAGCCTAGGAAGCTGAAACAACTATCCTCCGTGTTTTTGCTAGCTACGAAATGGCTAGAATTGCCTAGGCGCGGAGCAAAATCCATAAGTACTGAGCTATTCTCGGCTCTCGTGTCAATTAGATTTCAACTCTGTTCTCAGAAATTGTTGATTTGCCGCCCGCAAGCTACCGATTCGCTTTGCTGATCCTGATGGATCTATTGCTTGTGGTGTTACCGCGCAATATCAGCTGACTGCTACCTTTGACAATGATAAGACAACGGATTTTGCTTCACGTGATACATCAAAGGCGACCTAGATCAATGAAGATCACTAACTAGACATCCGGAAAGATGTTCAAAATGCAAATCCAGTCAATGTCAATTGTTTCAATGAAGAGATCTCGTTCATCCGCAGATGCCGGTGATTGAGTTGCTGATGTTAACTCTGTTGGCAAATCTAACATGGATAATGTTGTTGAAACGAAAGAAAATGCTTAAGAGGACCGTGAGGATATTTTAAATGAATATAGATGGATTACAGCAGAATAGCGAGATACCTCATTAGAATGGATTTCTCTTACCGATATGGCTGCTGCTTCTATTATTGCTAACGCTGTTAATTCAGATTCTGCAGCCCAAACTCGCAATGTTTCTTTCCAATCGGATCTTCACTCATCGGTAGCGCCATCCTCGACCTAGTGGTTCATTTTCCAACCGGAAATCGACTACTTTTTTTTCGTTGCGTGCTAACACCGAAGTTGCCACCTGCCTGGGCATTTGAAAAGTCAAAATACATTTCCATGCAGTTTCTCAGCTTCAAACAATCGGCGAAGCTGAAACATCTTCGGCAAAAATTAAAAATGAAAGAATTACAGTCCTTCTTGTTTTTCCATCGTTAAATAAGTGAATGATCTTCAAATTGTTTCGACAACAGGATTTCTAGAAGAGGATATTCCAGCTCAAAATTACATGAAACTGTCTCCCGAATCAGGTAATGTCCAATATTCTTTGAAACTATCGTGGTCACCTAAACTGATTCATAAACTGATTTATAATTGTATCCTTGGTAAATATGTTGTAATCTCTTTTTAACCACTGGTGTTTCAACGATCTTCGGCTGATCGAGATGAGTCTCATTTCGCTGTGGACAAACCCTACTGCTTGCCAGCATTATATGTAAATGGTGTTACAATTGTGGGTTCACCAGATGCATTGGTGAAACTCGGCAAATCGTATCTCACAGTGTTGTTCGAAGTTGAAAATTCGGTTGAAGCTCTGTGGCGGTTTTGGTGTTGAAGTTGCTGAACCAAACCAACGTATTTCGGGGCCTACGAAGCCGAACGCAAAGCAGAACACCCAACACGATATAATGCACAAGTGAAGCGCAACCCTACACAGATGATGATAAAACCAAACGTAGAGCTACCTGCATCCATTGGTTCTGCGTTTCATCCTGACCTATCATGACTGCGCAAATCAAATGTTGAGTCGATAAATTTTTCTGCAGACTCATTATTGTCAAATATTTTTTGGCTTTTTGGATACTCAGTCGACATCTTAATGGACCTTGCAACATCCATCCATGTTGTGAATGGACCGTGCTAAAATAGTCAACGATAATTCATTTCACTTTGTATGACCACGTTGAATATCAATTGGGTTTTGTCGCTACTGAGACGGTGATTGAGCAGCAAAGTCTGCCGATCGTCAATTGGACGGTGGTGATTTTTCTTACATCTATGAAATGCCAAGTAGTGGAAACTGAAAAGGCGGGCCGCATGTGCGTTCTTTACTATGGAGGAGGAATATAATTCTTTCAATCAGGCAGTCACTCCAAATGAGATTCTAATGCTAGAGATTAAATTGAATGGTTTTAATGTCCACGAATCCAATTGTTAGTTGTGTTCCAATTCGGCTAAGATCTTGGTTATCAATCCCACTATTCCCTCGACCCAACATGCAAATTTCTATGCGGATTCATTAACTAAAGGGATATTCAGTGTTACATAGTCTTGTGCCAGATTTCCAACAAAAGCAATGGTTGTTATATGTTGAATAAGTCACTTAGTTCACTTGCCCTTGCGAAAAGCAATGAATTGCTTTACGACTCAATTCATAATGGATAATCTGATTGTTGTTTACGTCATTTGGTTTCATCGAATTTTCATTCTTTGGTGGAGTTCTTGATGAGTCTCCTTTGGTACCGATAAATATTTTTATGACTGAGCATCCGATTATTATTTCTCTTACCTTTTAAGTTTTAGCGTTTAACTAAATCCTTTTTTGATTCATAAATGGCTTGCCCGGTCTCATAGGATGCCGGCATCGACGTTGGAATTGCTTATTTGGTGGTTAAGTATTTCTTGGAATCAAGTTTCTCTTATCATCTTATATAACTGTCCATGATTGACACCTAATCAGTCGATTAGAGAAGTGGGTGTTTGCGAACCAACGAGCAACAAAGCCAACAAACCGCCTCGTAATGTTAAGGAGGAAAAGGTAAAGGAAGTGAAATCCTACCGTGCTTGTAGGGCTCAAAGTGCTTTTGTAGTGCAAGCTCCATGCAACCGATATAAAAACTCCATCATTCTCTCTCCAACATGCTTTTTCAAAAACGACGTGGATGTGTTTGGAACCCACTCTACCCGCCGTAAGCGGATTCGTCAAACCGCGTTTGCCACACATATCTAGAAGCTCCTCACTCCACAGGAAACTTAGTTTGCAATATTTCTAAATTGTTTCAGGATGTCGTGGGCTTCCCGCTTATGCACATTTGGTCCCTCAGTATCAGACCCCAGTCCGCTCCTATGACACTCTGTGTTGGAAGCCTGCTTTTCTTAATAGGGGCGTGCGATCTGCTTCTCATTATTAATTTATAAGTGCATCTTTACCATCATATATAACCGTGGGGGTGTAAAGCAAAAATTATTATTAGAGAACTGAATATCTTTAGAAAAATATTATTTTTTGCTTATTAAAGCCGATCATGACTTGAATTGGCATATCTGAGAATAACTTCAAGGAAAGTGCTTACATCCTTCAGCTCAGAGCTTTCCATTCTTCCTTCATAAATGCCGTAATTAAAATCTAAAATACATATATGGACAAGTAATTTAAACAACTCGAAATTGTCTCTATTCCTGCAAATGAGTCTTTGGAGCTTCTCACAAGGACATTCAACAATGTTGCATAATCACATTTCGGTAAATAATAAATACGATTCTTCGTCAGAAATCGTTGGACATACCAAGAAACGATTTATAGATAATTTTTTCTTTGGATTTCTAATAGTGGGATTCGGCTTTATTTTTGACAAACACATTGTAAGGAGGACATCACAGGTACTTCACACGGCGTTAGTGCCCAAAAAATGATTTCACCATTTTTACAGGTCATCTTAAAAGCAATATTCAGTACAAATGGTTTTGAGAAATGAATCGAATTTACCCCTTGAAATCGAATAATTTAACGGCGGTTGAAGATATTCAAGGTCAAAACAGTCTCGCCAAAAGTTTCCCTATCTTATCCAGAACTTTGGTTTTTCGTTCAACCTGAATTGTGTGCCTCAAGCAGCATAAGTGTTCAATCATGAGATTCATATTAAGTTGACTGAAGCGGTTCAGAATGATGTACGTAATCCCTTTAGTGGATATTCAAGCAATAAGTTGCAATCAATTGATGTTGTCACCGTCGATGATCGGTTCGATGAATCTGATTCCAATCCTGTTGATAAATCGTAGATAATCATTAGTTTGTTTTCTGACACACAATGCAATATTGAAAAGTAAACCAGCTTGAAACTCAGACCAACTACGATGATTTCCAAGTGATCTTTAAAGCATCATCTGACGAACAAACGAAGTACTTTCATCTGAATGACATTTTCTAATAACTAAAAATTTGAACACTTGAATCTGTTGAAATGATCACGAATTGCTCAAAAAGTTGAACGCTATCCAACTGAATCGATGACAGGTAAACTTAAGCTCAGCAAAGAGACTTCCCACAATTCAACAAATCCGTTTGTTCAATAGAAAGTTCAGATATTGGTGTCAACATCAATGTATATTACTCCAGCATTCTTCTAAGATGTTGTTCCAAGCCAATGATAATGAAGTTGGATGTCTCCTAAAAGTAGTGAAATCAATTTCATTGAAATGAATGGCATAGCAGCACTACTTCCACCCAAAACCGTACAAGTAGAAATCATAAAAACCTATTGGCCCTTTCTTTTTGCAAATGAAAATGAAGTCTCTCGCTGGCTTAAAACAAGAATAGTTGAAAATCGATGTTTTGAAACTCTTGGCCATAGCTAAATAGTTTTCTATTTTTCTTTGGAGAAGTATGATGGATAGAAATAGTGTTTTGACAGCTGGCATCAATTCCGATAATAGTTTCTGAAAAGTGTCAAGACGGCTTCCCTGAATTAAACAGTAGACTATCCCCTATAATTTGACCTTTCTGTTGGAACATCTGCAGGAAAGGATAACGGTGGAAAATGGGAAAAGCTATTGTATAGTTTGAACCCAATCTCTCATATTTGCCTCAGTACAAAAAAAACTGCTTCTATAAATCCCAACAACTACTTTGCAAGTCTGATATACTGATTCCAGTGGCACTTAACCCCATGGCTAATATCCGGTTTTGTTGATATTAGTTTGTCTTCCACTAAACAAAAAATAGTATCGACAACGAAAAATTATTACCAATGACGAACGTCGGTGGCGGAGATATGGCATCAGCAAAATAGTATCTTCTCATCAACAATGATGAGAGAAATGAGTGACTTTTGATATCTTCAAAAGGAATCCTTGGAGAGAATTTAATGGCACTCTGACTTACGAAAATGTGATTAAATAATAACGACTTTTAGTCAACGGATTGGTAAATGAAGTTCAATCATTAATACTTCAAGTTAATGTTAATATTCGGAGTTGGATATTGTGTATTATTCTAATAGGTAATTGCTTTATATATCTCAGTGCATAATTCGTTTTCACAGTCTTTTCAACGATATTAGAATAATTTACGTCTTTCCGTAATTCTAAGATCCATTCCACAAAGAAAGATGTACTAATAAGTTGCATGTATCAGGTCAGACATAAACCCGAGAGAAGGAAGTGATTCAACATAACAAGAGCAAAATTTCTCCAATCAAGGAAGGTATTGCAGAGTTAGCTGTGATTAACAACTGAACATCCATTCTCCTGAGATGGTAAAGAACTAAACTTGCATTACTATCACTTAGAATTGATAACCTGCGAACGTTCAACCAAAGCAACTTTCACCAAAATTGAAGAATGTGCCAATGTATATGGAGAACTCCTTGAACTACCAATAGATAAACTATGACGTTGATAATCGTTGAAGTACGACGTTGATAATTGTTAATGATTTCATAAATATATCAGTGGTTGATATCCCGAAGCAAAGAAGTTGCAATCGCTCCCAGTAGTTATATGACTTAAGTAGATTATTGAAAGCACAATATAGAAGACCCTCCTCAATTATTTACTTCAGAAAAGGTTCGCAGGTACAGTCTTAATTTTATATGTCATCAAATGTTTCGTCTCAAAAGTTTTTGTGTTTGCTATGTATTGCAGCGTTGGCAAAAAGTAGTTGAAGAAAAACCCATGTGGTTTCATTCAAACATGATTGATAAGATTGGGAGTGGCGCTGAACGGCTCTTAGTAAAAATTTACTGTAGCAACAACAAACCATAGTCGTTCACATTGACAACTTAAACATATCGAGGTCCATTAGTGGCCCCGATCTCAATCCAACATCAATTAGACTTCGGTGGCATTGTCACAGCATTACACACTGTTGGGTTAAATCAAAACAGATTGGATACTATGATGATAAAGATGTTGCTGAACTATTCATTAAGATTCGTTGAAAGATTCTCATTGGAAAACGCTTGCAAAAGTATGACCTTCATAAATAGTTAATACATCCATTAATTATTCATCTAAATTGATAAAAAGAAGTAAAATCAAATTACCGTGAAGTCACCTGATTACCTTGCACTTGAGTCCAGTTGCCCCCGCTGCTGCTATCCTAATGTTGGAAATCCAAGATATTCGCAACATTGGAAAACCAATAATTTTGATGCCAAAAACTTCGACGTTACCGAACGAATGGCAATGCAATCAATTAATTTCATCGTCAAAGATATTAATAAATTGAAAGAAGAAATATTGAAAAAAAATTAGTCAAATTAAACGTAAGAGAACAAGGCCTTTGTGAAATTAACCATTATGCTCGGTAACGTTGAATTCCTTTTGGCGGTGGTTTGGATATTACAGCAACAGTTGCAAGAACAAACCAAACTTAATTTCAACGAAATGTATTAATTAAAACTGTCAATGGTGGCCATATTTCGACAACAGATGGAACTGAGTGAGTTCGATGTTTAAAAATATGTAATGTCAACCTCCTTGAAAAATTATTAACAGATCTAGTTAGCAGAGTTACATTGGCTGACATTGGTTACCAAGCTCACGTTGAACGAAAACCTGATGCATTTGAAGGTTACTTTCTGATGTCGCCAGACGGTAGGAAGTTCAAATCATTTTGATTGACAAGTGCGATCGACGTACAAATTAGTTTGGCTTCCAACACAAAATAAAATTTGCTACTCACTCACAGGCGCCATGGTCAAGGGTATTTCAATCAAATAATTTCATCAACCAACACTAATTGACTGCTGTTGCATATAATGCGCATTCATGAAATGTAAAATCGGCGATATTGATCTAAGCATAGCTGAACGCCCGAAATTTTACCACTCGAAGAAATTCATTATTGGTGAATCTATCGTTGCCGAGTTGATTGCCCAAATAATGGGGCTAAGACATGATTTTTGGGCAACTTCAATCTAATTCTATTGTTGCAGAATTTTTCAGTTTCAAATCAGCAGCAACTGACTAATTAATTGAATGAAGATCAATATTTGATAGATTACATTCTTTGACATTGAAATCACCTTTCCGTTTCAAAACAGATAATAGAGTCAATCCCAATTGTGTTTAAGAAGTTGAGCAAGCAATATGTTACATCTATCAAATCGGTGAAACGCATAAAACATTCTAAAATGCAACAGCAGAAATCGAAAAATCAATAATCAAAAAACAAATTCAAAAGCAAATCAATAACAGCAATCTTCTAAATCGGTAATGGAGCTTTGCACGTTCATTTGATGCTTTTGCCCAATTCCATCTTTCTCAATAATTGATAGGCCTCGGCCTCTGAACCGATTGGATAAAAGAAAAAGACATTCAAAGTCCATGCTCCAAATGGTGATCAAATGTTTGCTTCAATCATAATGTGACAAAAATCATTCTCAGGAAAGACATCATTGTGAAATTGTTTCTTTTCAACTCATTTTGTTAGGATGGATTGCTTTGTGAGACGAACTCATTTCATATTTTCACTACCATCTCATCCCGATCAATTAAAAAACGTTTAAGGGTTTCAATCAACTAATTTATCACCGATTGTGAATCGAAAAACTTGAAACGGCTTTGCAAATCGTTCACCTATGTCTTCATCCTCCTCTCCCTTTTTCTTAGAACGACAATATATTTAGATGCTATGGTGTATATGGTATAACTCTTTATGAAATAAACTATTAATATAATATGATATGCATTATACTTCAGTCGCGTTTAAAAAATTATATTTATGATCTACGATTTTCGACATTCAGAGCAGTTATCTGCGAATGTAATCAATGAGCTGGCCGTCCATACCACCAATTAAAAATGAAATTTGGAAGACAAAATTTACTGGAGGGCAGAACATAAATCGCTGGAATTGGAAAAGATATTTCAGAGTTTGAAATGCTTGAACAGAGGAACATCCATCGTAGCGGATCAAAAACGGTCAAAGCTGTTCCCAACATCTACTAAAACGATATCAAGTTCAACTGCAATAGTAATATCCTTTTTAGTGAAAATGCTTGAACTGCAAGTGATAAATTAGAAAAGATTTCAATATAATTAGATAAAGCTATAAAAATATCGATTGTGAAAAGTCCGACAAATATATCAGTTGTTGAAATCCTGAATATTAAAGTTGCGAATTTTGCCTTTGTTCTATACTTGGCATTTGGAATAAATGTGAGACATTATCGGAAAGTAGAAGTCGCAAAGCTATTATATGCCGGCCTTATCCACCAGATTGGTTAAACAGAAGAAAATACGTCTTTTGGTTGTCTAGAATTATCCGACGTCAAACTATTCCACTCTTAGGAAGAAATACAGTTTCGATTGTTCAATTGGCTGACCATGCTTACAAAAGGAACAGCGAAAAGTAAGTTCAAGCATTTCACACAGAAGGTGCCTCTATTAGGGTGCGTTTATAGGGCTATAAATCACTGTTTGTAACTGCCACAGTGGTACAAATTGGAATGGTTCACAATATTGTGTGAGACACGCCACAAATTCAAAATACAAATCTTTACTGTTGATGCAATGAAATGACTACTTTAGCTAGAATTAAACACACTTGAAGTATCACTGTAAGTGCGGTAAGATAGCGTGAAACGTGTTCCACTGCTCTAATCAGATCCCCACTTCCATGACTTCTGAAGGTAGCACTTCCAAGTTTTGGTCAATAAACTCATTCTGACGAAGTTTCACCAATTGTGAGTGCTTAATGATATTTATCTCAATACATAACTCTAATCACGTTGAAATGAATGATTCAAGTTCAAATCAAATGGTACTGAATGGTCAGATAAATAAATATTAATATTTCCAAGGTAACTCCAGCTTAGCAGACAAATCACTTCCAGTTATCGAAGCAGATGTAGAATTGATTTCCAATATTTAAAGAAATTATTCGAAGGAAATGGTTAAACCCATCGGCTCTCTTTATGTCATTCATCGTATAAAATTTACTACCTGAAAGAAAAACCATATCAAGTACAATAGAGAATGCGACAATTATCGATGGACTTTAACGGTCCAAATCAATGTTTCAAATTTGCATATCGTCAACGATCTTTTTTAGTGCAATTATATTTGAGTCATGGCACACTATGAATCAGCTGCTTCATCTTCTTACCGACCAATGATATTGGAAGGCTGATGGATCATGTGATTCATGCATTTGTGCTTTCAAACTTAATGACAATCAACATAAGATGATGGAGGGGGCTTCCATAGTATATTTTTGGTCTTTTACTCAAGATACAAGAATTTATATATTTTAGAGAAGAGATCAAACAACATTTTCCATAACAACATCACTTCTATCACTCAATCATATTAATCCATTGATTTCAAATACTGGAATTCAGGATAAAAATGTTGAAGGTTGAAACTGCTCTGCTAGTGAAGCAACTACTTCTTCAACAGGTTATTACGCTTCGTTTAAACTTCAACTTGACCGCCTAACTTACAAAATTGGTGCAGTAATAGATGATGTTGAAATAGGTGAGTCACTGAACGCTGATATTTGGGGCTTTATTTGGACAACCAGAAACCGAATATGACAAATGACTGCAGATCTTATTTTTGAGGATTTGTTCAATCACCTTGTTACTAATCTTATAGTTAAGTCCTCCCTGATCAACAGTTTGGTTTCTGACAATCCATCTGATATTCCAATCAAATCTAGGATGAGACTTGCGACCAACGTTGATAATTACCGAGCACCCAGGAATCTTCAAAAAGGCAACAAAACAGGGAGAGGCTGCTGAATAGTCTTGTCTAGTGCAGAACACTATGATCAGTTAAACCTCCTAAAATCATCACCGGTTGTTGAAGAACTTGAAGAACAACTAACTACACTGTTCACGAGCGATACTATCGTTAGAAAAAATATTTCAAATAGCAATGGTTCTTGTTGCTCATGAAGGAGCGGATTCGGTGGCATGAAATTGAAAGCCTATGACTCCAAATTGGACCAGTGAATTTTCAACCAGTCATTGTCAAATAGAATGCTCAGCTGCTGTAGCAAATCAATCCATGTCATCCGAAATATTGCTGCATATCATTTAGTTCCACGAAGATCAGTCAAACAAGAAAATAAAAGCGAAACTTGTTACTGATTCTCAAACAAGTAACTAGTGATTATCAGCGGTTTGAGACAAGATAAAGGGGAACCGAGTTTCTTCTGGAAGATGGCCGTCGCTATTTTAAAGTCAATAATCCTGTTATGATTGGGATGCATCGTGATCAATGCTCTCCTGTGCTGCCAACAAGAACCACGATGTCTGCCCAATGAATGCCAATACAGCTTTGATGAATGGCGCTTTGAACTATCTAGTCTATTTTGAAATTTCGGCGGCGCCTTTTTCTGACAACACTGATTGGGAATGCAGCAATGAGTTGTATGGTTTTAAGCATGGATGAGATTTTTTGAGCTACTATCCGTTGAATTGATCAAAAGTTACCAATAACTAAGCACAGAGTACTATAAATCTTTGATGATGTCACAAATAAAGTTTGATAATATCTATTTATGTTGGTGATCATTCAATTACTGCAAAAGCAGAATTTAATATTGATAAGGCATAGGCCTTCTTTAGGAGCAACATTTCATTGAGTGCTTTGAGGCTGGAAATCTGTTTCTTCGAATCACTCTTATACAAAATAATAATGATTTTCGAAGTTTTTCAAAAGACTCCAGAAATATCTATCGAATTTCATTGTACAGATACTAAAGGAACTGAAAACGATTTCCTCGAGAAAACATTAAAATGCTTTAGCATGAACCATCGTTCTCGATCATCATGGATGTAACTATAGATCAAGATTTTGGTACGATTCTATTTCTGGCCAAATCTGTTTCGAATGAAACATATATTCTACCTGACTTGTAGCGGGCGATAGACTCAATCCATCAAAGCATGATTTAATTTGTGCCTTGATGGTGGTACGATGTGTTTGCCAAATACTCCAGTTATCCTTTCATTCCAAATAATAGTTGTTAACTAAATTATAGTGATAACACGCTTCGTGACATATTGAAAGATCCAATTTCAAAGATTGTTTTGGGGAACCAGCTCTCAATATATCAATTGTTTGTAGAACCGAAACAACAATTGATGAAATGCCAACTGAATGGCGGAGCAGCTGCTTCATAATGCTGACTGATAACGTGCTCTGTACATTTCGCAGAGCAATAGCCAGTTGCTGTGTGCTCAAATTTGAGATTCAATATAGTAAATATTCTCAATACATAATTGGTTTGCGTTGATTATTGATTAACTTTAGTTTATAGCATTCTCGATAATTTCGCTATATAATATCATTTTCAATAATTATGTTATGTATTAAATCCAGTAAAAATCTGTTAACTCAATAATATCCCAAGTAGTCAATAAATATCAAAGGAATCCAATGTAAAATGTTGCAAGATCAAAGCCTCCCAATAGAATTGCATTCCGACTGTGCGGCAGCAAATGGATATTATTATATCAAATCATATATGTTTAAAACAAGTAGCACCATCGCCGAGAATGCTAGGACTTCTTACTAAAACATGGCTAAACTGCAAGCCATCTTGTCCGCAGATTGCTGAGCGATAGCGACGAAGAAAAGGTAGATTTGCAGAAGGCTTACCGCGGCCGCGGATGACACGCTAATTCGACCTCAATCTAACGGCAGAATTAGGTGGACACCTTTGGGAACCTTCAAGCAGTTGTCAGCACACACCGAGTTGTTAGGACCTGAATGTGCAACATCGCTCCGACAAATGTGTTCACCGCCTCGGTAAAGTGAGAGCGAGGCCCAGCCACTGCCTTTATATCGATCGATCTTGCAGGAATGAAGGGGTCTTTTGCGATTCTGAGATGTGCGTTGCTTGGGATGCCTCATCTAACTCCTCAAGCAATGCGGCAAACAAAGTTATTTTTATGTTGGCGTGCACACGGTTAACCCATCAGTGCCGGTGTTAGGTGTTTGTTTGTTGCCGAACAGCGTATTTTTTGAGGAACTGTCCACGCTTGAATAACGAAGTCTATTATAGCTTCGGTTCCTAAACCAAAACAATTGAATAAAAGTTCAAACAAAGAGCAATTGAATCTCCCTGCAAGTTTTACCTTCTATGTATCTTGGGTCATCAGAAGACAATTAGTGATGGATCGTAGGTGTGACTGCTGTGCTTGTAGCATTTTGTCTGTGAGCCACAAATATATATAATTCTTTTTCATAGAAGCTATGAAATCAATCAAGCAATAATAATCCAAAAAGGCTTAGAAGCCAAATCAATAAAATTAAACAAGACATGATTTTACTTGTTGAAGGGATGTGTTTGATATTTTACCGCTGAGTGGCGATACCTCTTACAGAATAATTTAGCTGCTGCCCTTCTATCATGAACAGATGAACCAATAGAGGCTGCGTTGACGGGAACTCTCTTACAGTTGTGCCAGGATGAAGTATGCTTGGATGTGTTGGGACTGGGGAAATTGCTAGCAGGGATGAACGCACAAATGTCTTTACATTATAAAGCCGGGTTATAACTTTTTGTTGATCAATATTTGAAGACCTGCTTTGAAAACGCGCCTTTATTAAGTCCGTCAGTGAGAGCATTAAATTCACTACCACTAGTCAACAATTCCCACGATGGATGCTTGTTACACAACCACTAGCCCGTTTTTGAATTTTGAGGAAGATATACCCACTAACTTATTTTTATTCGTGTTGTGTTTAGCCCAATCACAGTTAGAGTACGTAACGACCTCAGCTAAAAAAGCAGGTTTCGATTAAGCAGTTAATTGGGATTAGTTTGGATATCTTGACTCCCATTTATCACAACTGCGACCCACTAAACATGGTGCACCCATCTGCCAACTCACTATCGGATCAGCAGTTGCAACACCACACCGCTGAAGATTTCCAGCTATTAGTAATCATCCACGAATTAAACAGCGAAGTGATAACTGTTCGGCATCTAGCCATGTGTAATTTTCTTAAGTAGCACGTCATATGAGTTGACCCGTAGAAGTAGGGCTTGCGAATAAGACTACTGAATGTTACATTTTTCATCCATTAAGCTGAGAAAAGTGTATTCATAGATACCAAATAACAATGGATGTTTTAAGCTTGACGATCAGCCCGAACTCCACTTTGAACGACTGCAAGACCATTTGGTTGAACATTGATGTGATATTGGATTTGAGCAGTTTGACTTTCGCAACTGAAGATTAGTCGAGTCATAAGAATATCCGTTAATAATATTTGCGTGCGGTGGTCAATGTGCTTTAAACTGGAACTCATAGCTGGCTCGACTCCAGTGACTAGAATTCGAAACTGTTGAGGAGCATTATGAATCATTTGTACCAACTTATATGGAATTGTTTGATTGTGGAAGTTAACTCAATTATTTGCTTGCTTGTCAAACCATATTCCGCAATATCTACCCAACGAAATTGTTTATTAGAAATTGCTGCTTTTCATTCACGACAAAACAATGTAGTTGGGGGGTCGATCCGACGATTGGGAGAGACATTGAAGCCGCGACTATATCTCCAACGCTATAACTCTCATGCGTAATCACTGGACAAGATGTTTTGAAATTGTCAATCTTATGAGGCTGAGAAAACTTAGGAGCAACCAGTCTGGCTTTGCGAAAACCACAAGTAATTACGCACTTTTCTCTGAACTCTCAACGACCGTCAGCTGGTCCCTTTCGACAACTGAGGCCAAGTAGCTGGTAGGAATGGTTATGAAGCGTCGGCTGATCCTCTGATCAACAGGCGACTTCGCACAGTTCTTCAAGATTCCATGTGCTCACAGTGGTAGGAGCAACAGAAACAGCAAATATATATCATGAAGGACAGCAGCCTGCAGTGGTATCTTATGACGCTCACTGAATCGACTTTGCACATTATGAGTGCTTCAAAAATAGCATTGAGCAGTTCCATTGCTTCCAGCACATTAATGCATGTTGGTGTGAGGAGTGTTTGACATCACCAAGTTAATCAGTCGCCTCAGTGACTGCAACTGATTTCACTCAACACAATTGATTGCTGTGAACACGATCATTTCTTGTTTATTTGAGCTGATGGAGCCAGCCTAGTCATCATTCTTTCGGAAATTTGTTGAGGTATCGTTTGAAGCAATTGCATTTGCACAATCTTTGTGACTGAAAGCTGTTCCAGTTATTTCTCCTTACATAACTCCAATAGATATATCATGCAGTGCTGATGAATTTCCTGCTGAAATGGCTGTATATGGGGGTTTTCAAATAAAACATTGCCGATTATGAAAACGACAAGTTGAATCGACAACAACAGCGCTGCCATGACGAATCCACCGCCTGTAGACTGACCCATATCTGCTGTAAGGAAGTGAGACACCGACGACACTTGCATCATCCAAGTTGCTTTGCCTCATTGGCTTGTCAATTGGAGCATATCGAGCACATTGATCTCCCTTTAGTATCGCAGCAGCTGACTTCGACTTTCATGACTCATATAGAAAGGATACTTCAAATTTGATTCCTTCGGATTTGCAAGATTCATTGAAAAGAATAGAGGCAAACTTATTTTTAGCTTTCACCATATGAGACATCTATTTCAGTAGTCCATGAGTAAATTCAATGGAGTATGAGAACTTTGCAACAGCTAATGCTCATTTAGCAATTGGTGAATCAACACGATTTACTCAGTAATCATCATTGATGCCGAATGAATAGCGACTTTCCTCAGCTGTTACAACTGACATGGCTTACTAGTATCATAGTGAGTTGGATCTAAGGCATCAGTGGCCTGTCTTGCAAATCACCAGTCATTAATTTTGGTCCCTTTTGTTTTGTGAGAAGACTTACATGTTGAACCACCAGTAACAGAATCTGCAGAATTAATAGCACTATCTCTACCATCAATCGGCCTGGATAAACTATTCGTCCAAGGCAATCTGTAGTAAATAGGGCAACTGCAAATGATATATCTCACTTGCAAATGGTGCGTAAGCTGCACTTTTACAAGATAGTGCGAACAATACCAGCAATCTTGTTTGAATGAGAAGTCCACCCCCAGATCCAATCAACGACAGTACAAATAGCGATGAATTCACAAGAAATAAAGTAGAACAAGTTGCAATTCAACAGGATCGTTTTGAATCCATTCAACGGCCGGATGAGCAGCACCAATCACCTTCGGGTGCATTCCGAACTGGTTCAGAAACAAAGCGAGAAACTGCGGCTGACGAGCGGCTTAAAGTGGCGGCAGTTCAGCGCTTTCAAAAATCATTTATCTGATCGGGGACAACGATACCATCCCAGTTCTTTGCTTATTGGCTTTCTAAATCAGGCCTAACCGTGCAAAGGTATCAGTGCTGATCCTGAAGTATCAGCAAAAGCACAATCATGAACATGAATGGCCAAAGGATTGGCGTCATCAAACGAAATCTTGTGAGGCCCTGTATGTTGAGTGAGTGCCGTTTCAGCATAGGCTGCGATCTACTCCAGCTCAGAATTGATCGAAGCGGCAACATAATCTACCATCGGACAACTTAAGAGATGAACAATTCCATTCAATTATTCATTAACCGCAGCTTCTCTGGTTAGATAACGTATTTCTCCACCTAACAGACGTAAGGGACCTAGTCATATCATAGCAGCTTGACCACCAATAATACCACACTTCTTCTGTAGAAGAGGCAATACGTGACTGCCATACCACCCTTTGTGTAGCGCCTCCTCCAGCACTGGACAGGCCAATCCGCCAGTGAACAACGTATGGCAAGAAGAATGTAAAGCATTATTGTCTCTGTCTGCTTCAACATCATTCGGAACAGTAACACGCTTTTTGATGGAGGCTCCAACCGACGGAGAAAAGACAACTCTCTTTCAATTGAACACCGAATCCGAGATAGTATCATTATCAGCTGTGGTCAGCTTGTCTCATTTTTTCCTCTGAACACTCGGGACACTGCTCAGAAGCTATTGTTGCTAATTCTTGGACTTCAACGAAGGTGAGGAAGAGTAAAGGAATGAACAAGGTAGAAAGGCTGGCTCGCCCAACGGAATGGAATCTGGTCTTGCTCACAGGTGGTCAGGGCAGCTAGTACGGTGGCCCACTCCGAAAGTCCGAATTTGCATCACAGGGCAGCTCTTATCTGAGGGTATGGGTAATAAAATCTACAAATTATTTCCTGTTCAGCGATGATAACTTATCACAGCTAGATACATGGTTTGACAGTAAGTTACAACCAAATGTAAAAATTCAAAGGCATCTTCTGCCAATTGATTTAGCTGAGAATAAGAATTGTCAAAGTTTTGATAAATCAATTGCTGGCTTTCATCCTGCAACGTACGGGGTAATCGAGTTGAATATGGCCCATTCTTGGTGAATGAATTAATCCAAAGCGGTAAGGTAATAGTGTGGGATTTCAAAAAATTTAAACTCGATTAATTCTGTCAATTGGCAGAAACTCAGATGAACACGTATCTCAGGTTTTGTTGGAGTTTGAAGTTTTCTGCTGTGCGGCTGAATCCAAGTTTTGCAAGCGATAAGATAAAGTATTATATGCTCGCAATGAATGGATTCAATTTTCAAACTTAATAGAATCAAACTAAGAAATGACACACATCGTGAAATTAATGTCAAGTGTGAGAATACCAATGGTTGATTATAGTTAGGTGCTCAAGCACTGAGCCATTGAGTAGTAGGATACACTAGATGATATCCGCTCAAAGTCATTGAACCACCGTCGTTCTTCTTTCAACCGAATGTGTTCGGTAAACAAAATGAGCTCAAGGATAGTATAACTGATGGAGCATTAAAGCAATGTTAAGTTTGTTCTTCTGGTCTACACGAAGTACAAGCGCTGAAACTACACATTTCAATAAGTAATTTATGTGGATGAATCCCCTGCAGGATTGTGTCAGCAATTACTGCTGTTCATGGATAATCTGTCACTCAATCAGAAACTGATCCAATTTGCTGTTAAACTCTCGAGCTCACATCAGATTCAACTGATCAATTTATGGAGTCATTAGTAATAATTGAGTGATTACACTGTCTACCGACCATTCTCGTTAGACTAATCCGATAATGAACTTCAAACAATTATTTTGAAATGGCTTTGCATCAAAACAAGGTGCATGCAAGTATGAACGGGACCTCATTAATTCAATCTTAAAGAAGAGGCAGATAATTGAAGGAGATTTATAGCGAGAAGAATGAAATAAGTATTGAATGACTCTGTTGTTGCAAATATGTTTTGATTCTTAAGATCTCTATTCGAACATTGTGCCCAGATGTTCCAGTTAATTCTCACTATACATGATGATCAACGGTGCTTAGATATTGAAACCGAATGATAAAGTCCACGATCCTTTTGGTGGTCAAATGTTTGAACTCAACAGCAGTGGGGAATAAGATATGTTAAAACGGTCATAAATTTTGCGTGAGAATGTTTCAATTATTGAGATGAGGTATTGTTTGCTTTAGAGAACTCCTCATACAGAATTTTAAATAGGGATCAATTGAATAAATCAATCAAACGTAACCGATTGATAGAGATATTGCAATGCAAGTTGAAAATGATCAATGTCAAATGCGATTGACTAGTATTTGAAACATCTCGTCACACCATTCGATTGTGGGTGTGAGTAGCACCTGTCGGGGTCCACGTCGACGGGTATGAATAATACAGCAAATGTCAATATTAAAAATTCTTCCCCAATTATATTTGTGATTTTAGCTCCGGCATTACATAGAGTAGCGCAGGTCATAGCCGTTCCTTCTGTAAAGAATATCAACAATGGACAGGTTATAACAACTGGTCTTGAGTGAAAAATGGCAACAAACTCGATCCCAGAGTTAGTGATAATCATGTTCAATGTTCGATAGAACTCAGACCAATTCTGATGGTCACGAAAGCACCTTGGAACCGTCTGGTCAACATGGATTACTAGACCTTCAAGCAACAAATTCTAGCTAAAATTGATATTGGTGTTAACTTGATCTTAATTAAATCAGCACTACTTATTGAAGATGTGGAACAGAACGTAACAAAACCAATAACAAATAAAATTGAGGATATTCAAGGGGCTCCTTTTACCGTAGTAGTTGCGGATCCGAATGCAGCGCTTTGGGTGGTATCAAAATCATGATGAGCTATTCAAACATCTTCCTTTCAAGGTCGAAGAAACCCAGACAGTTAAAAATGGTGTCTGCTACATCCAACGACATCAATTCATTTGAAGATAATGACATATGTCCACCAGAGTCAGGACGAACCCTTCAAGAGGAAGTAGTCCAATGGAGGGTGGAATTAGAATTTAAGTGTAAATGAAACGGCTCTCAACTGTTCACAGCCTGAATAGATGAAAATGTTTTTTTCAAAAAAGTTGGTCAAGTCTCCAAAGATGGATCTGCTGGAACCATCGACTGTGATTACACAGTCACATCAATGCTTTGAATTGGCCACGATAGATGACCGACTATCGTTCAGTAAGATGCGTGGATTCCTTGAATAGTGGACGTGGATTTTATCCAGTTTAGATAAACTCTTTTTGATTAAAATATAGCGTTTAAACATTAATATAAGGGTTGTAAGTGAGCAAAACAGATTTAATAAAATTGAAACGTCTTGCATTTCAGTGCATTTTTTCTTTGCATTGGATACCAAGTGTGCAACAGCATCTACCCTGCCGGTTCCACATTTCAGGACTAATCCGAGGTATTCATTTATCAAATCATTCACTACTATTGACTTGAATGCAATATCATTTTTTAGTTAAGACGATTCTACTTTAACATCTGGATATGATTTATTATTGTAGACGGCTTCTATATGTTATCATATAGTTATTTTATTAATGCATTTGATATTTTTTAATGTTCTCGATACAAGTTGATTTATCATTTTGGAGATCGCATAAAAAGATATTCTTCTCTTTTGAAACCGATCGCAATGCAATATTGGCCTTCTTATCATCCATATTATATTATTTACTCTCTAGATAATCTGTGTTTCTCATTTCTGCTTATAATTCGTGATATAAACAGCATGCATGTGATTGAAATCATATATTGCTTACTCTTTTTGTAAGTAGCTGATTAATGTATCAAGGAATTTATCTGTGTCGTGACTGTCATAAGATATTTGTACTATTCACTTTGCGATAGTCGTACACACTATTAACGGCAATAATACATTGTTTTCGCGTTTTCGATCAAAAATAACAGGCAAAGTCGAATGAAAGAGTCCAATGGGAATGACAACCACTAAATTTCCTCATCAAAAAACCAAATTCTGGATCGTCACAAATTGGATCATCAGACGATAATCTATTATGATATGACGACAAATTGTAAATGAATAATGTCATATCAAGTTTGATAATCTGCTTGCAGAAATTCAAGATAAAAATCTAGAAGACATAAATGTGTCTTAAGTTTTAATATTGTAGAACCCCGAATGCAAATAAGTAAGCACTGAATGTCACAATACAATGTGCAATTAAAACCTTCGTTGCTGGAAAGCTAACTCACGTCATTAGTTTACTTTATAATATTATGTTTGTCCGTTGGGCTCCATAGCTGGGGGATTAGCACAAAGTATCGTTGAGTTTTAAAAAAAACGTTGATTTCTTTGTTGAGCGGCTTGGGAGCTACAATGATTTCGACTGCTACAGATTTTATTATTAAAAGAGTAATCTCATTCATTATTGGTACTGAGCTTGCTCTAAGAATCGTAACTGTGGGATTTACAAACTGAGCAACATTGACTGATCAAGGCAAAGAAAAGTATACGATTGATGTCGTTGCTAAATTTTGGATGTCAGTCAGTAGGATTGAATGCAAGCACTTGAACGCCACATTGAGAATCCACTGTAACATTGCTATTGGCTTGTTTAGGCGATTGGAATGCAGCATCCTGATCAACGTAGATTCAAATAAAATTGTGGAAAGCAATGACATGTCTAAAAGCAATGATTCATCTATGATTTGGAGCATTACACCTACTATTTAGTTTGTTGCTTCGATTCGCTTTTCATTTTCTCAGTTCAGACCTTATGCATTGTCAAGAGATAGATGACGTGCAGTGACTTGATGATTATACTCTTGTTCTTTGCCGAAGCATTAGAACATGATTGGGTTGAATCCGATATCGTAGTTGGTGAAACAGGCTGATCCGCTCGCCAAAGAAGGCAATCATTGAAGAGCAGAAGTTGAGTCAAGTGATGAATCAGCTGTTTCGCATTAGAACTGTGAAACTTTGATCAAGACAGAAATAAGGTCGGTATTGCGTATCGGTGAATCAATTAGGACATATAGCTGCTCGTCCTAGGTAGGCAGATCTCTACTTCACAATAACTATTGTTGTAGAGGTGAGAGAACTTCAATGTAGTGATTCTTTTGGATCAGAAGATGAACTTTCTCATTCCTTTAACAACCATTTAACTACACTGAGAATTGTTCACTGAATCATTAAGTAATGATGTGATTCAAAGATCAATGAGAATCGAAATTGTGAACAAGAATCAACTCACTTTCACAGTTGGGAACAAATTCATTCATAGATGTTGTTGATACTAACATCTGTAGTTTCTGATGCATCTCACGCTGAACTGAACCATCTCACCAACTTTGTGAAATGATCGTTTAACGTGAGCCGATTATTTTTACGGACCTTGCATCAATTTTATTTACAAATATTTTAGAGATTTACTCCGATTAGCACACTTACAGAGGGATCAACTTAACCAACTTCTCATCTGCTGCCGTTAAGCATTCGAGATACTCAAGGAACCCCTATCAATTACAGTTTATCAAAGTTATGTATCAGTTCCTTAGAGTATTTTAATTTGCAATTGTCCCTCTATCTATTATTGCTTCAAGCAACTCTAATACTACAATTAAACTATATCTGTTCTTAGAGAAAGTTAGGGTGCGATTAGAATTTTCAACGATGTCTTAAATGAATAACATTCCAGTCTCATATCAATTCTAATTCAACATTGCCTTTTTCATTGTAGCTGCCAAATCCCTTTTGATGTCCAGAGATTCTTTCTATCATCTTTATTTATTACAAGTGATATAAGAAGCAACTTACTATTTATTAATCGAATAAGTTTGAAGATTTAAAGAACGCTCTATAGTATAGATATATTCATTGACAGAGTAAAACAAAAATATTTATATAATATTGGGACGACTGATCGATTAGATTTTTATATAGATACCCCTCACATATTTCATCACTAGGTAGAATCTGAACTAAATTGAATTATCGGTGTTAGCAAAATGAGTCAGATGCTCATTGAAATGAATGAAGTAATTGGGAATGCAAGTAATTCTTGAAAAGCTACATCTCTTGGAAATATATTGAAATTGATCATTTTTGAATGCAATATCAGGGGAGGCCAAAGCAAGTTCAAATGGATTCAGCATAAGCAGCAGGGTGTAAATCCATTGGTCTCTATGCGGCTTTGGTATATTGAAGGAACAGAAATGGTGCAACATATCTTCGAGACAAATGCTTAGCTGGGAGCGCACCCGAAGAAGCAAATCAAATGGAATTTCATTCTGCTGCGGACAACCTCCTAATCATCGATGCATGTTCAGAAACAGCAATGCTATCGAGCTTTGCGGGCTCGATAACACCAATCAACGACTTGTCAGACGCATTTACGTTGCTTAAGAGAGTGAGATGTCCTTGGTGTGCTGGATTTGGTGTTGACAACGGAAATGGCAGACATCGGAATCAATTTCAGTCCGCAGGCAGAGTGTTATTAATTGAGTCGTCTGATGACTTCGAAGTTAGAATGGAAAGATGTTGAAAAAGTGGCTCTGTGGAGGATAGTGTTCATCGATGATCAACCCCCTGTTGGATATGTTCTTAGGTGCTGGTGCCACAATTGCTGTTGCAAAGAATGTTGAATTGTTAGCTGATCTAAACCGCAAACATACTATTGAAGGCGGTGATCTGTGACAACAGTTTTGCAAGAGTACAGCAGTAAGTGCTTGTACATATAAAATACCTGTTATCAGGTTCACCCAAAGCACCCGAGCTGTTCCATTTGTTTTATCAAATCGGCGGAAATTAGATATAATAAACTTTTTCAACAAAACATTGTTCGATATTGAGATTCTATATAGTATATAATTTTAATAAGTAAATGGTTAATATCATTTATCATTTAATTTCTTTGAAAATGCTTCTAATTTTATGACTATGTGTTGACGCATTCGATGCTGCTAGATATCTACTCAGAGAATCTGAAAAAATATTTCCGTTTAATGTCAAATAAAAGAAGTCGCTGAAAAAGACATTTTATCTTGGAATAGAAGAATAGAATCTCTACGGGTTAAGAAGCAGTCAGAGATTCTGAGGAGTTTATAAGATAGTCCTCCCACTGTTAGTTGTACTAAAGGATGATCATTGCATTCATTTCACCAAAACCAGTTGATGATCAAATGTAAAGCATCGCCAACCTAAATTAAGAATTCATATCCTAAGGGTAGGATAGAACCCTTCCAGTCAAGGAACCAAAGGAATTGAGATTAACAATAGTTGAAGCGATGATAACTTCTTGATTGTAGAATCCACCAATGTCAACGATGTAGAGGCAAATGCTGTTCAAATGCAGGTTGACGCACTCAATGTGAATCAGCAATGAGATGAACATTGAGAGAAAGGCAGTTAAATCAATCTTTTATGGCACTTGCACACAAGCAGGAATGTCGTCCGAAGATCCATCAAAATTATTTCAATTGATTCTACAATCTCAGAGCATTGTCAAATGTTGAAGTGTCAAGTACGAGTTTACCATCAAAGTGACCCTCAATGCTGTTCTTGAGTTAGGCAACTGAGTTATAATTGCTACTTGGTGATAGATTGTCGAGATAATTGATTTTTATTTTCAGAAAGCTTGAGTCGATTCTCAATAAAAAGATGAACAAAAAGTGACGCAACGGAACGATTTCCACCGATTAGGATAATATCGGACTGAAGCGCTTTTAGTTCATCAAGTATCATTTGAGATAATATGCAATGCTACTCTGCTTCATTCATAAATAGGTTGTTCTCATCGGATTGTGACAACCCGTAATGTGATTGATTTTTTCAAAACAATAAGGAAGCCCAATTTTGTACAAGGCACAAACCACGCTTTGGTCTCTCCTTGCTATTTGGTCAGCGGCCCAAAAGCGGTAACCAACTGCCGTTAATTAAAACGCTATTGGTGATGACATTCTTCAATTGTCTCATATTCGGTCAAGAAGCCGGAAATAAGTGTGATATCGTTGAATATTGCCATTGATAAAATCATTGGAAAAGCCTTATGATTCACACCATATTGTTACTCTTTGAAGGCACCTGATTAAATATGTACTAATGGACAAACTAAATGACGTGTTACCGCTGAGGTCACAAATGAAATGCCATAGCTAAGAAACTGAGCCATGAATTGTTATATATGAGGAATTTCTCAATATTTCCAACCATCGTCGGCTTCTTGGCATCTTCGGTCAACATTGGTTTGAAATACACGAACTGCAGGTGCTTTCAATTTTTACAATTTTCGCACTTGCAAATTCAATTGAATTTTATCAGAAATGTCTTGCGGATATTTCTTGCAACACTGAATTTGCTCAATATTCATTGGATGACGCAACTCTGCGGATCCAATGTGTTTCCTTGCAAGGTTGCTCATCATTATCTGCTTCGCCATATCAATATCATGATTTGTTCTTGCACCCAGACTGGCATGGAGCATATTCAACAGTTGACGAACGGTGAATGAGCAGAACTTTGAAAAGAGCTAGTCCCATCGTCAAAAAATTTCTGATTGAATTGAACAACTCTGAAGGATTTCCCTTGAAGAATACTCTCCTTTTTTTTATTTCAGAACCCATCTTCAAGATTAGAATGCTTCATCAGGAGGATAACAATAAATAGAATAGTGAATTGCCAAATTCAAGGATGTGTCACCCTTTCTAATTTAGACATACCGCAGTTGTCAGCGGCCGCTACTCAATGCAACGTTGTCATTCAATATTATTTCATCCCCGCAGAACTAACATCATTGTAGTTATGCCCTAAATCTTAAGCCGATCCCTTTGCTACATATCTTGTCCTAGACGAATCAGAACAATATTTATTTTGTCTACCATCGAATATCCTCTTTCTTTTGAGTAATCCGTCAACAACAATGGAAGGAGGATGAATGATTAGTCACCGTGCTCTTCAACTAAATTTATTTACTGGGCTAAATCCTGTATCTTTGTTTGTCGTTGTCGGCTTGCTCATGATCTAAGAATATAGTTGGATTGATATCTTTTGATTTTAAAACCAATCAAGACGTTCCTTCGTTAACAAACGCACCAGTGAAGTTGGCAAATCCGCTATTGTTAGTTTCATCTGCTGTATGTAAGATTGTCTTGGCCAATTCTCATTTGTTTGAACAGTTGGTGATATTATCCATCCATTCAAGATATCAATATTTTCTCGATTTGGCATAAACAACATGTTGCAGCTCTGTTGTTGATTGATTAAATGCTCTGCGCTAGGCAATGCGGCATTCTTTTTGGTTGGTCTCGGTTTCATGGTAGATCTGTGATCGCCAATAGTGAGACCCATGTATTGAACAAACCAGTTCTATGATTTATCTATTGTATTATGGACTGGTTCGTTTTACATATCTACAACAATGGGAACAGTAGACGAGTTTTGCTTCTCCGTCATTGCTGCTATAGACAGATAACCACTCCGTTGTTGAAACCGTCTTTCATCGGAATGCTGGTCTCATTGCTAATACGCTTGTGGGTTGAGTTTGAAAGTTGAGGCTCCGTAAAAACAGATGAGTTGCCGCTGATATAGTTGAATCAATAATAGAGGAATGTCTTGCTTCAATGTGGTCAACCGCAATGGAACTATCTGATATAGAGAAAGCAATATGATTCATCGATCGCATAGAACTTGTTTAGAAAGATCATTTGGGGTGTTCCTCTATAACTGAAGCTGAATCGATCCATGGAATAATACTAAGTTATATGCCGCTGTTCAACATTTAAATGACTTGTGATTTGACCTTATGGATGGAAGCAAACACTTCATCACAAACGGTGGATCGCCTGTATCAGTCACTATGGCTTATTTGAGCATTTGCAATGGATATTCTTCAAGTTATGTAATTAGATGGCGTTGAAAACGAGAATTCTAAGCCTAAATGAAACGTTTCAATAATCATTTGGATCAGTAGACGCCGTCATTGGTTGGCTCACTCCTGCCTTGATGTGTTTGATAGTCACTTCTTGGAATATCATTCGTTTGTCAACAGCTGGCGCTAGGTGACTTCAAGGATGAGACCGTTTTCGGTCGTGAAATCATTAAGGTTGTTAAGATTGAATTCCCCATTTGGTTTGGTAAACAACGGGAGTTGTAAGTTAATCTGAGTCATTTTCAAATTTAAATCGTGATCTAATTAGCGATTGGATGACTGCCGATCTAACGATACGAATTTGACCAACAACTAAACTAGATTAACGTTCCACATTAGTCAATGCATTGAAGGGAATAACTGGACCAACTGTTCAGCACAGATATTCTTCACCAATCCTAACTCATTTGATGTGAAACAAGTTGAGTGTTTTGCTCGGCTTAGCTCAAATGAACATCTTCAGTATTATTTTCATCATTTTCAATCTCGCTCGAGTCGATTCAATTATGGCTGAAATAATTAATTCACATGAACAATAATGACCGTTGTTTATTGGAATGTGAAGCAAATCCCATTGAGTGACAAATCAACAACTGCTTGGTACTTTCTTTGCACTAGGCAGCAATAATTTATTGTTCTTTACACACTTTGGGTAAATGGGACATTCTCAGTCATTTGATCATCTGTTACCGATAGTTTGAGCATTGTAACTAATTTCAGCAATCCGACAGCACTAACGATATCACTTAGGCTGTTTGGAAGAACCTTGACATCAGATGCTTTTACACAAACAGCATTGTCTGTTTTTTCTATTGAGCAGATGAACTTAGTATTGGGCCCATAGAATACAACGTTGTCATTTGTTTTATTATCCAACAGTTTCGGCCAGTGTGCATAATGGGTGCCCGGCCCTGAATTAATAACGTATTCAAGACGGGAATGATGCTCATCTTTTAATCATTCTCTCAACTGAATTTTGAGCCACTAGTGATAAGATCATTATGCCCATGCCGACAATCAATTTAACAAATCTTGTAATAGAATTGACGATTTTTGGTCTTCCGCATTTTCTGCTGTAATCACCAAACCTCCGCAGTTGAATCATACACTGTTAGTTAATGAAATTGTTGATTTCTGAAAGTCATTTCTGATTTGAATTTACTGTGTCCAACCTGTTGAGAATCTCCTTCTTGATGATTGGTTGATGTCACGGCCAAACTCATTGACCGATGATGATGCCATCTGTTCGAAAACATTGAATACGTTGCAATCGAATGTATTGTTACAATGATGATATGCAATATATAGGAATTGTTACTTTGACGAACCGGCTTAAAGAGTAAGACATTTGCGTTAGGGATAATAAGCCGAAAGACTGTTGATAACGTTCTTGATCCGTTTGTCAATTACTTTCACTAATTCATGGATTTAACCAGTTTCTAAGAACCATTACTTTTTGAAGGATGCTTTGAATGTAAAATTGTTGAGTTATGCTAATGGACATCTCCAACCTATCGACTCCGCAGCAACTTCTTAATATTTTGGACTCAAAAGCTCCTTTGATTAGTGCCTCACCACTACCAGCAAAGCTCTGTAGGCTTCGAATGGAGATATCAGTAGTGGACAATTTGCAGCAGGCTAGTTAAATCATTATTGAAGCTGTTGGTGAAGATTGTTGTGATCCAATTTTTGATCAACATTGATTAAGCAGCAGCTCCATGGTTATCAATCAATGTTCACTGAATTGACGCAATGCAATTCTTAAAACCATCATGGTGAGTAAGGTAATTTGCAAGAGAATCAGACGTTGATGAATTTGAAGAACAGAATACAAATGAAATATGGATTTGCACATTGTAAAATCTTCAAATATGGAATTCATTGTCATAATTTAATATCTACTTCATGTGTATCTTATCTCAGATATTCCATTCATAATATGGAACTGTCCACGATAGTAAAACCTAATTTAAATAGTAAGAAAATGTTATGGCAATCTATATCACTGATAAACGTTAGGATCAATGAATAAATCAATGTGGAATGTAAACCAATAAAATCAAATACTACAAATTCTTTCCAATGAGTTTGGCCGTTTGACGGAGAGGAAGATATTTCTATGTCAAATAAAGAATAATTATAATTGCATAGCCTTAACTAACTTTTGATGTCGTTCAAGTCAAAAAGTTGAATAACTTGAATAAGTAGAGTTATCAGTACATATAACTATACGCAAAGTCAAACAACTTCAAATGCCATTTGATAAAGTGATGAAAATGATAATCGTTCAAGTTTTGGCAAATTTATTGAATTTTTAAATTTTGGAATGTAAACAATGTAGAGAAGATGATGTTGTAAACTTGACGATGACAATCATTTAGAAACCAACTAGTTTAATAGAGAGAGTAAAGATAATTGAACTATTTCTTTGGCAACAAACCATAAACTGACCTACAAGGCTCTGGGTAAAGCTGACTGGCAGATATTGACTAGATGCTAGATCTGAATTGAAAACAAAGCTTAGATTCAGATGGCTCTTAACTGTAAAGAAGATATGCTTCAAAATCACTAAAACGATGGTCATTGATATTTGACTCAAATCAATACTATATCAACAATTGAATCTACTGATCGAGATATTATAAGATCGCTCAAGAAATCAAACAATTGTCCATTTTTTCTAGAGAAAGCGCAAGATTCAAAATTTAAAGGTCAATAGAATAAACCATTCTGTAGTTTATCTTTACTAATTCAACTGATTCAAGACCTAGCGCTTTTAATTAGATCTCATAGCATCGCGTGATCAATCACTCAGTTGATAATGTATGTCATTTTCTTCATGAAATGGCATGTGGACTTTAATAAAGTATCTTTGTGAATCTCTCCAAGGACAAAGATGCATCCACCGAGTCACTGTAGCCCATTAACTGTTCCAAAATGGGAAAGTTGAGTATACAATGAAAGACATTGGAAGGAACGTAGGAGCCTAATGAATTGTGTTAAATGTTCCAATTCATTAACAAAAATTTGCATTTGGATATTTGATTGTTTTGCTAAATGAATGTCCAAACAGTAATTATTATGAATCACCAAGTCAAATGCGTGGACAAACTACCGGGATAACATAGCTCGATGATTCATTTCGTGTTCAAATGGATGCGTTTGTTTGTAATGTCAGACAACAAACTGTAAAGCATCAAATCAATGGTTCATGTCATTAGTTTAATTCATCATTCAGATTGCATTTCCGGCGGACCACGTCACACACAAAGTTCTTAGAACTAGCTCATTCAGGACAAAGATTCACATTCATCAATTAATGTCAGAAAATTCAATAGCATTTGAAACCAAAGTAGATCCAAGGACATTTACCAATTATTCAACTTCGTCGCCAATAGGCTATCATATTTCGTTCAAATCTAATGAGTCTAACTAAACATACTAATGTAATGAATGAAAACCAACAATTCAGCTGAATGAACAAATGAGAAACGCATTCAGTGTTGTTGTTACTCGAGCATGAGCTGAGAAATCAGAGGGGAATACTGTTCCTACTGTTGAAGTTATGTCAAACAAACTTGATACCAATCCTACAGTTCTATTGCGAATACTCATCAACTTGTTTCCTGACGAACAACCTGATAATAATAAGAAATCTATGAGGAGACTCTCCTATCAATGTAAGACACCGGGCACGTACACTTTATCATTTCAAAAAGGAAACATTTGACTTCAACGGAATACATAATTCTATTAGTAACAATAATGGTAACTTGAATGAATTCGCACCGTTCCAAATGACAAAACCGATTACCATCCACCACCATAATCGATTAGAGAAGAAATACACCTTATCCCTTAAGCGTTCCAAACATTTTAGTTGCTGTTGTAAGCCAAGAGGCAAATTTATTGCTATTCAATTCAAAATCTGTCGATACAACACTGCAGCCGAATAGCTGAGCGACTTTACCAAAATCAAAAAGATGTTCCGCACTGCGATAACAAATCGAGTCAATTCATGAAAAGATGATGATTCTTGACTTGCAGGACCATCGTTTCAGCACATATATGACATATAGAATTCGTTGGTTAAGTTCAGACATAAATGCAATTGTTCTAAGCCGTTTAAGATATGGCACGTTGCAAAATGATATCTTCAAAAGTATGTCCTGACCTTCATTGATAGGCATGATCCAACTATAAAGGAAGAGATATTGGGATGAAGCCTTTCATGGAGATAGATCGACAACATGATTTACATGCCATGTTGCGGCCAAGTAAGCTCTCTTGATTGGATCAACTAACGATCTGGTCTCTGGGATTTTCCCGCCGGAACATCTTTATCAAAATGAAATGGTTGGAAGTGAAACAGACGTTGTATCGTTTGAGACATGCTCTACAGATCTCGCTCAAAGCATTCAAATGCGATCCTCGAGGTGGCAACTTCTATTGTCATTGATGGTTGCATCCATGCTTCCTCTCCAATTGAAGTTGTTTAATTTTGATTTATGGTTACGATGCTTTAAATTCTGGACATTCATCTATTTTTATTGACAAACAAATGCATTGAAATGAACAACTTTCGAGTAAATCATATAGAACTGCGATTATGTTTCTGAATATCATTCTTGAACCGAATTATATTGGGAAGAAAGTTTGACTCTAATACTTATAGGGAAAAGAGATTCGAAATTCCTGAAGCGCGGATTCAAATAATTAAACGATTTTTTAGACAAAAGACTTGAAAATGATGTTCATTGACCATTTTGATGCTATTGAATATTTAAGGCAGAAATTGCCGATTGGCACATCACTAACTTTGTCTAATACAGTCCGACATGGTTAATCCCTTGATACATCACTTCTAGGCCAGCATATATTTAGCGATTGAGAAGGTCATTCTCCGCGTACTTTCAGTCTGTTAGAATACCTTTGCAAATGAACAGCCTTGTCGACCATTCAATGCAACCGTAGTACAGAACTAGTGCATGTCAATTTTAGTCCTTTCAACTAGGACATTTGAGCAATCCAAGATCATCCAGTGGAGTTATGTTTCATTTAATGAAGGAATGCAAAAATTGCTCAATGATGCACAGCGGACTAGATGAGCCAGCAACACAGTATCTATTATTAAATTCTCTGTCGATGTTCAGCTTTTCTGGCAGATACCTCGCCCATTCATTCCTTCCATCCATGAAAACATATTGATACGAAGCATCATTTTACTAGAAATGATATCTCCAACCAGCAAATTAAACACTGTTATATTAATGCGGCAGTCTTTTTTGCTGACATTGTCAACAAGTTAATTGATTGAGCTGGTTTTCAACTACCTGGGTCATTTCAATAGCATCTTCATTTATTCCACTAGGATACTATCTAGATTATAGGCTGTGGGCAGGAGAAAAGAAAGGATTGAATATCATTCCAGCTTTTGGATCAACCAATACTTCTCTCAGTCATTCGAATCACCCAGCCTACAGCAACTTCTAAATTTACCGCTCTTAAACTCCAAAATTTAAACTAAAGAAAAACCCATGAAACCGTTGACTTTGACTAGGGTCATCTTTCTACTGGTATTCTCTACTGTTATTCTATTAGTTCTTATACATTTAATCAAGTTTCAAAGAAATTGATTCTATTTCAATTGAGGTTAGAGCATTTTTACATGTTAACCCTATGTAAATGGCAGTTCTAGTTAATCTATTGCGGCACATCGACCAGGTTAATTGATAGTTACAGCTTTGAAATGCTCAGCATTCTTGATCTGATGAAGGAAATGTTTCTCTGTTAAAGTCCTTCCAATTCAAGGATTGCCTGTCTTATTTGAGACATTTCAGGTTTAAAAAGTATGATTCAATATTGATCTCATCCTTCTTCAATATTTGAGATGCAAAAGCCACCTAAAGTTCGTTTTATTCAAAATACATTTAACATTTGCCGCACGTAAAATATTTAATATAAAGATTTAGAAACACCATACAACTGATCATTAATATACCCTGTATTATTCAAATACCAAATAAAATAGATATACAAAATGGATCTTCAATTCATCATTTATTTCTAATATCACAGTCAACGAAGAAACTATGCTTGGAAACCGAAACCCCTAGATTTAGAGTCTTCGAAGTTGGGTGTATTTTGTCAAAGAATGATGTTCCTTTGTTTTTTTGATCTCCCCGGCGGCAATAAAGGCGATTAGAACAGCAGATAGAGCTGTGGATATTAAGAGATCAGTGTGCTAATGTCAGAGAAGCAATTTAATTCTATTGAAGCGACATCAATTACTGCTAAACGAACACTTTTAATGAATGATGATCACTATCCATGCAATGCCACTTAGGTCAAAATCACCAAATTCGTAGACCACAGTTGCGTCTTTTAAATTTGATTCCATGATCCGCCTGGGAAAGTAGGCGCACACGTAACATCCACAAACTTTAAGGATCGCAGCGGTCCACATTGCTTCAACAATAAATGAAAAGTAGTGCTCACCGATAACCATATCTATGAGGATTGAAATTCATCGAAAACACTCCTTCGATGACGACAATACTGCACACAGAGTAAGAAACCATGAAATGAATTAGGAGCCTCGGTTCAATTCTTCGCATAGGTTTGTATCCCCATTGACCTTTGCCATTCAGTTGAAAGCAATAAGAAGCTCACATTTCGTGCATAATTCTATGTGACATGCAAATTCTTTAATCAGGTTAAGATGATGCTCATGGTGAGACTGGACCGCAGAACCCATTATGGCCAATGATTGAGAAATGAATTTTGTAATGCTTGGCATTCGGTCAGCTTGCAACCGATAGTGACGATCAGGGAAACTGCAACATTTTGTAAGTATTCATCATACGTATGAAAAGAAAAACACTAATATCAATTGGAGCATCCAGCGTTCGCCATACTAACTGAACATATACTTGATAAGAAGGAGCTATACGCTGTCATGTAGGTCAGGTATAAATAAATATTGTCAGTCAGCCATTCAGCCAAGATTAAGATTTTGAACGACCAGTCGCGGAATTGTCACGGGATACCACTATTTTTTTTGCAGTTGTCTCATTACCATGAGAAGTTCCTTATTTCTAATTTGCATTGCTCTGCTCAGGAACATCCCTAAGAGCTAATAATAGATACCCTTGTGAAGCATATGAGTTTCCGACCGCGACTCCATCAATGTCAACATGATTGTATTTGGATGAAATTCAAGAGAGATTTTGTGCCGCAGGTGAGCTGAGAAACCCATTTCACACTCTGGAGAATGAAGTATTTTTTCCCCTGATCAACAGCTCAGAAGCCTGCAGGCATCAATAACTGTGAATTGAATTTGCCGTTTCGCCAATACAAGAAAGCAGACGTGAGCGAAGACCTAAGCCGCTGAACCGATCATCAATAGCGCAGAGATGATTAGATACTCGATCGTCAAGTTATTGTTGATGGGAGAGCAACGACTCCTTTCATTTGCTTTGCATCACTGAGCTTAGAATGGTTTTCCAAGACCTGCATTTTCAATTACAGCGACCGCAGCGGAACCGGTGGCGTTGACCGATTGACAGAAGCTGCTGACCATGCGGCCTATTGACCACTTCCAATCTGTCCAGTTTCGTCCAAACCATGAAATGTGTTTGTGTTTAGAATGTGACCTTCTGTGTGATTCTTTAACAGTGGAGACCATTGCTCCTTGTACTGGGCTACCAGCATGGGCGTCATCTTCAAGATAATTGGAGTAATTCTAACAGTCAGTGAATTCGACACTTTTAATGGGAGTACGTTGAGTGTCAGGCTTTTTTAAAAAGCAGGACCCTGAAGCCAACGAAGAGAACAGAGTGACAGCCACATGATGAGGATCAACGATGTTAATATAATAACATTATGAATCATCGAAGTATTCGTTATGATCATTCGTTTTGCATACGGTATTTGGCTTTTAAACAGATGAGACTTAGCAGGTCATATCACATGGAAGATTCACGCCAGTAATACCGTGATCCAAGTTCACTAATGCTATTTGTGGAAATGCCATCAGATAGGATTAGCTATTGCCAATTTACTGGAAGTCTGGTGTTAGTTCTTCGATCATCATCACCGCTTTTCTGTCGGATGGCGCTGCGATCGATGGCAGTTCTTACTAATTGGGCAGCTAATTTTTTGTAAGAGCCTCGTTATCTTTATCGCTACTGTGGTCTATCATTATGAATTACTGCAAGAGGAATGAGCCTAATCGGAAATAATTGGACCCAAGAATTACATAAAGCAATAGAAGCTGCAGATATCTGCACTAGGGCTTCGATCAAAAAAATAAAGATGCTCTGGTTGTTACATTGCTCAATCGACGGTGGATGAGAGTTTCACACTTGCGGGTGATACTAATTAAGACAATGATCAGCTTGCTATAGATTTGCCTTTCCAATGGATGGATATCGGAAATCTCGCTGCTGCTCAAAAACATGAAATGCATAGTAATTCGTCGTTTGGCGGAGAGCCATTAGAAGAATTCAAGGTGCTACTTGAGACTAGTAAAAGTCATGCTAGAGTTATCAGCTGGAAGTCCCCATTTCGTAGTAAATGGCATAGTAAGTTACGCAATAGAGAAGGATCACAAGAAGTGAATCAATAAATTCTATTACGGTTGACTCACAAAGCATAGTTCCAACGGTAGTGCTACTATTGTGTACGCAGCTGCTGCTTCTCACATCATAGGCTGAGAAAGTGCTACTTGTTGTGCCGACCTTCCTCATGATTTCCCTTACTGATGCGAACCTTTCGACCATCATGTTGGTGAAATAGACTGCGCTGGTGTATCAGGCTAATCAGCATTAGTTATTCATAGCAATGAATCTTTGTAGAAGCCAAGTCCAAATCGAATGTCATCGAATTTTGCTTTTACACTTGGCAACTCGCCGATAAATACTCAACAAGTAGGCCGATTTTCTCTGGTTCATCAGATTAGGCTGATACATTTGGTGCTGGAGCCGTAACCAATGGCCGAAAGGATAATCAGCCGTTTTAGCAAGGTGACTGCGGGCCAGTAGAAACTACTCTTCATGGCCAGCCATCTCAATCTTTCATCTGCTGTTTCAAATCAAATTTGAGCCATCGATGATTGGTTCAGCATTTTAGCTCCCCATTGAGGTCAGAGTGCTGCTACTGGAGATACAATCGTTAAAGCAAATGGTGTTAGAAGTGGCATGGATGTCAACAGGTTGTCAATGATGGTGTTCAAGATGCGCTTCGCAAGACATTCCTGAAGTCAAACTGCGCTGCTGCGAACAAGGGTCCGTTAAATTCATTCCAAAATATTGTGGAACTTTTGGATCGAGCATTGGCTAAAGAAGAGCAATTTTGCATCATAAGATTGTCTTGTTGCCCTATCTCCTGCTGAGCAATTATTTACAAATAAGCAAGCTCAATGAGGACAACGAGGTGCTTCTGTGAATGAAGATAACGCTAAAGACAATGTTAGGAGAACGATCGCACGTTCAAAGGCTGACCCATGACATCAATGAAAGCCACCAACGTCCTTCCGCAATAGCTGACAAGGGGGTCTGCGGCTTCAAGGTATATATTTCTTGTTGATTCGGTTTGGCAACTGCCAGTTGATGCTGTCCCTCTTTGTGTCCATCACTCAATGTTTAGGGCGATCACCCTTGATATGTTTAATAGGTTGCGATTGTTCAGGCCAGCTTTATTTTTAATGCTTGGCATATAATGTTATCTTTACTCATTATATATGGGAAAGGCAAATCATACTGTCTGACCCGACAATGATTGCCCGTCCAAACACTTGATTTTTTTTTCTCAAACTGGTGAAATGCCACTGGCTTTGTTGGCTTCTTAAAAGTGAAATTGAAATGGGGTGGCCGATCTTTAGCAATATCGATCATGACTAGGGCTGGACCAAGGAGAATTGCAAATACAGTTGTTGATCTGTGTGGCATTGATGCTGCTATCTTTTAGTGTCTTTGCTGAAGTTGATTTTGACTAAACATGGCGCCTTGAAAATAACTGCTTTAATGTTTTAGCAAAGGAAATCAAGTCGTAGGATGCTGAAAATGGTTGAATCTGATACTCAGACACTGAATGCAAGGAAATCGGCAAAGCAAGTGAGGTGCCTCAGGACCTCTCTGTTTTGCTACCTGGCTACTGGATGAATGAAACAGCAAGAGTATGTTCTGTATTTTCGGGAGCGAAGTCGCTGACCACTCATTTTTACGCATTTATGAATCAATAATTGGATTGGACGGACCGACTTGGCACCCATTAAGCAGCCAACTCCATCTCTCGTCGGCGCTAAACAAATTGCTCCTGCTTTAATCGCAAGAAATAATGGACTGCTAGAAATGAAATAAATAACCCATCTGCAGCCGCTTCGAGCATCTCCGCAAATCCATTGGTTGTGCCAATATTGGTGAGTGTCAAGAAAGATGATCCATAAAGTGAACTGTGTCCAGTTGAACATCCCACCGATGGAATGATGGCGAATTACTTCAATCAAGTGAAAGTATTTGTATCCACACAATGTGAACGAAACATGGGGAGGCTGAAGGTGGTGCTGAATCTCATTGGCATTTCGTTGCGGGTCTCAAAACAATTTCCCACAGTGATCCCAACAATTTTAAATTGTATTAGACTAGGTTTCACCTAAAACAGCCAATCCAATTAGTAACCGATTTACTTCGGAACGCTTGAGTGATGCCTGTTTCAGTGGTACCACTGTGAAGGAGAAGGATCCAACTCCATCTGCAATGTTGTTGCCAGACACACTTAGACTCAAAGCTTAATGTCAATGCCTATATTCTGTTTGATTTTCTCACCAACCGAAGATCTGTTGGCTTTTAATGGGCGTTCACCATGAAAGCTGCTATTATGCATGGTATTTTAAAGGCCGAACTGGCTGCCACAAATGACTTTCAGCCTGAGCGTATCATCCATAAATAGTTATTTACTCCAGCAGCTATCATTTTCAGTGTAGCAGTCCACTGCGCGCGCTCTCCATTGCTGATGCTTAAGGATCAAGGAATCGTTGCGTCAACCGCATTTTCAGATACTGAACGTAATGCGGATAGTTGCACGAAACACCCTCCTGAATATATTAAAGATGAATAGTCACTGAAGGTCTCGATATTACCCAACACATTTATTGGAGTCAGTAAATTTTGTTCTGTGTGGTCGGACATGCTGCTAGGTCCTCCCAATCCTTTTTCGTTCAAATACTCCCAATCAAATTGAATGTGATCAGTTTTCGATACTGGAATCACAGAGGTTGCTGAAATTAAATGTGCATGATTGACTTATTGCCGCGTTGTGAAACTAAAGGGCAAGCAAGTCTTACTATACTATTTTCGATTGTTGAAAAATCAAGGACCTTGCTCATCGAGTTCTGTCATTCTACAACCTGCTGTTGCCCAGAGGAAGAAGAAACATTGTTTCAATATAATGAATTAGGCCAAGTTGATTGCTGATCCAAATGAAAAACATGATTCATATTCGGAAGCAACACTAACGACGATATGCAATTACAGTATTCTACTTGAAATGGGTTCTCCTTAGTGAGTGGATATGCAAAATATTTAACTGCTTAATTATTGACGACAGCATTTGTCGGAACTAGCTTACGGCACGATATTCGGCTTGTTCTTCGATTAATTAGTGGATATCGTAATACGGCGTTCAGACAGACCTAAACTGCTTCTATGGGTCTAACTATCTCTCAACTCAGGTGCATGAACTGTTTACCACAATGCCGCGTCGGAACTTCAATTGGTTGCATGGTGGGGGAATGATTGGGCCGCTGATCCAAGTGCTCGTAGATTAGTCGAAAATTAGAGGCATTTCAATAAGGGGATGCCCGTGTCATGTTCCATATAAAGCCGGCCACAATTGCATTCTGGTCTTGTGGGGCTGACTTCTTGTGACAATTTGAAGTGGTCAAAGAACATGTTGTTTTAATTGACGGTGTTATTAAATTTCTACAAATGTTTCAACTCTAATATCTAGTGAGGACGGAATTTTAACTACGAAGTAGTCTTAGCGTAGGTATGATCACCGACCATCCAGGTTTATTTCAATCCGGAATTACCTTAAACACGCTACTCCCTTGATGCCTTTACTGGTTGCAACGATTTAAAGTGTAAGTCACGGTCCTGATATAATAACAACATCTCTTCTTTCACTTACGGATAACGTCTCAGCGAATCGCGTGAATGAGTCAATTATCGTCGTTCATCGGTTTATTCATTATTTTAGTTTTCCTTCCTCTGATTGTAATTGATTAATCGATACTTTTATGATTCTCCTTCAGTATTGGTAGATCTGCTGTTTACTGCATATCCTAATAATATTTCTAAGATCGATACAACGGAGATGTAGAGTTAGTTTCTTTCTCCTTTTCTTTAAGATTGACTTGAGCATTCTCAAATACAACAAATTGCAATTGACCTGCGCAAGTTTTGATTCTCTTACTTGTTCAATTTACTACAGTGATTGATTGTATACCGCAGTCCCTCAACGTGCCCTTCTCAGTGGATCAAATAAAGAGGTGAACGGCAACAAGGCTGCAGACAGACGCCAGAAATATCAATCACGCCCGCCAATGTATGATATTCACATAGCAAAAGGGCACTCCGTTCCACATTGTTTGAGCAGTCAAGCCACCACTGTAATTGCTCCAGCAGGCCACAAATCCCTGACCAAAGATTTTCTTCACCGAGATGTGTTGTTCTAGAAAGCAGAGTATTGTATCGAAAATGGCACTCCAAGCCGCTGCCCGATCTTCGCAGTCTACCTATTGAACGATCAGCCAAGGACTGCTCCCCAAATAGAGACACAGATTTGGCGGCTTTCTAAACGGTTCAAGTACATTGATCTGATTACCTCAAGTCATGGTCTTGCCATCATTGCGGCTGTTGTGAGTTGCCTCCTGGTGCAACTTCGGGCCGTCAGGATACCGGTTTTCCTCTGCTGTGACGCTCGGAAATAAATCCCCGTCCATCACTATAGAGTTTAGCGATGTGCTCCACCTAGCTCTTTCTATTTATCACTTTACTATGAATGTATTACCATCATTTGGTCTGATCTTTGTTGAGAACGTTCGATTTGATCGACGGGATTTATTCGGGTCCGGATACTCGTATTCCGTGTCTTTCGCTGAGCCTCCGTAAGTCCACTGTAAGTTCGTCTATATTGATCACTGGTCCGGTACAGTCTGGTTCCCATACCTAACTAAGTCTGCTATTGAAATGGCTTGCAATCATTTGTACACCCTTCCTTTTATATAGTTTGGATCCTCCATATAGTGTTGTGGCATTGCTCTAACACGCAGCCCTTTTCGCTAAACGGCAGCATTCCATATCGTGATTGTTAATCAACGCCACCGCAGAGTCAATGATATTTTAAAATTGCTTCAATCAACTTGCTCAGTTGTGACGACCCTTCCTCCACTTTCGGATTGATTTATCCGGCCAACGTAAATAGCTTCGCATTTCACGGCCAAAGCATGATTCACGTAATTAGTGCATTTGACCTCATCTTCTGTGGCTTCCCACCTGACCAACGCTGCTTATCTGTTAAATATTTGAGGCAACTGTTAAATATATTGTGGAGGAATAGCCATATTTCAAAGACGAATCGCAGAAGTGAGCGGCAGCCTTTTTCATTGGTAACAGGAATAGGGCAATGAGAACCCAAGAGGAAACTGGTGACAGACACAAAGCAACCGAAGAAGAACATCCTGCAACCTGACTGCTATAAAGTAAAACGATGTTTGAATGGGAAAAACGTCATACATCCAATTCGCGCTTTGATTTTACGGAACCAAATTCCGCTCATTTTGAAGAGCAACTCGAACCAAATTTGAAGAGCAGTTAATGTCGAAGGCATAATAAACTCGTTCTTCTCAATTAAATTAGTTTAATCCAAATATGAAATGTTGTTTCAGCCGCATCGTTAAAGATCAAAACATTCATCGGTAATAACTAACTATCATACTGAAAGGAAGAGCTGATCTCGGCATCAAGCTGATAATTCAACCAATTCAACCGCGAACGAAATCACAAAAGTGTTTGCTGCTTTTATTATCGAGAATGTGACAAAAAACCAGATTGTCATACAGTATTTAAATCAACATTATTCAATATTTGGCTTGGAGGAAAGCTGTCTGACGTTCGGGCAAGATCGAGAAGAGAACTCAGATCAATTAAGAAGCCACAGTGCATGAGAGGAATCATCATCTTGTTTGTAAACAATTCAATTTTGAACAACTTTACACGTATCAGCAATTCCAAACGAGTCTTTTATGATTGTGGTGCATTGAATCCTAATGAATCAATCGGTGATTCGCTCAGCGGCCTGACTTTGCAATCAGGGCTAGTTGCTGCGGCTCGCCAAACTATCAAATATTGGAAACGAATCCGCGCGCCGTTCCTTCTCAATCATGAACGATTAGAAAATGGTTAGTATGCTTCGCATAATGCTACTCTAAGCCATTTATGACCCACAACAAATAAAGGGGCCTGGATTGTATTGGAAGGTGATTGTGTTAAATTCATCGGCCGATCGCCGGTTGATGAGCAGCTTCGAGACTACATCAAAGCTCTGTTGCAGTATCCCAGATCAGATAATTACAAGTAATTGACCAGAATATTTATGGAACTCAAGTGATACTGATGGAGGAATTCTCGCCAATATCTAACTCAACTCTGTTGGTGGTTCGAAATCTAAGTCATCTCCCATGGTTAAACAAGCCCCATTTAGTATTGATTTGTGCGAAACACATTCCAGTGCTGGTGCTTGGCAATTTTATTTTGTCACTCACGGCCGAAGGGAGATGTTAATGATGATGTGAGCTGACGTTGCTTTCTTGTTTATGGATAGCCAATAGCTGATTGCCGATCCCCCGAGCGTTACAATATGTTAGCCGCTACTTATTTCCACTATGGTATATGTTCACCAAAGCACTATTCGATAAGTCCCATCACACGGTGCAATCCGATAATTACTGTGGTGAGGACCCTTCAAGAACTTCAGTGAATTGAAAAAGATGATAAATCAATACCAGTTTCATATTAGTCATAAAATTTTTTTGTTGCTGCACGATGACAATAAGCCATCAAGGCAAAGGCCTAGGCAATGCCAATTGAAATTAATCTACTTTATTGCTTGTCCAGTGAAGCTGCAAAGTCTCTAGTGTTTGAAGAAACTTGATTTCCACACAACATGTGAGCTTTTTGACTGTATTTAAAGAGTGTATAGGAATCAACGGAAAGGCTTTTGCGCAGAAAGTTCTGTCGCTTCCAACATATCCAGAGATCATTACCCAATATAGATAAATCAAGTCATAATATTCCCGTGTTTATTCTGGTACTGTTGGCTACGAAAACCGTAGATAAGGGTAGAGAGAGTTCATACCACTTAGCAGCGGTGATGCTCTGTTGTTTATCGTTTTAGGTGTGATGTGAATTGATTAGTCCTCCGCTGCCAATGACAATTACAACGCAACGGCCAACGCTTTAGTTGACAGATCAAATTAGCTTTCATTGAAATTGATGAAGACAGTCACATCGGAGTGATTGATGAAGTTGCGGATGATGGTAACGTGAAAGTCACTTCCTCAAAAGAATCGGCTTTATCCACAGAAGATGCCGATCAAATTGTTGAGGGCATCATTAATTCAGAATCAAATATTTAGTGACTGGCGGAAACCGGAATAGATTACCTAATAGATACTGATCAACTTTGACATTTTTTTGGCTGCTCTATAATTGAATTGACGTGTACTATTAAAGGACGTCCTTCTGACATCATTGCCAGTCATTCTTGCAGTTACTACGGCTATTCGAAAGCCTGTCGAACAAATTTGAAAAGCTGATCGATTACGAGAGTTCTTGTCAATGCTTCCTTGCAATACCAGCACGATTGTTGATCTTTACTACTGTAAAAAAACTGTTGGTTGTCGTTGGGTGCTGGTGAAGTCGGCAGGAACTGGTGAGATTGCATCAGTTTTACTCGATGCCTTCAGATTGTTGAATTTCTTCAGTGACGACCCACATAAAATCTAAGACTTTCTTGCAGCTGCCGCATCAACGACTTTCATTCATCGTTAAACGGATGCAACAGCTGCGAATGGATATGATGATACTGACGCTGACAATGGCAAGAATCTCCTCCCAGCAGGTGCTAATTGCTACTAATAGATGAAAATTTTCAAGTTACCGAAATCAATTAATGCGGTCAACCGATCATCTCTTTGTACTGAAAAGGAACAGTTATTCCTTCGCTTTTAGTTGGAGATGAAGCGGCTTCGGCTGAACTTGCTCGGTTTAACCGTTCAATGAATAAGCCGCTCATCACTTAAGACATTAAATTGGATAATGTTATGATTGCTCAATCATGAGATTAGATCGTGAAAATGATGAGCAATATTTTTGTTCTTCTCCTAAATTGGAAAATTTTGGAGTAATGACTTGTCGTACATTTTCTGTTGAGGTTCCTCAAAACAAACGGGCGAATTCCGTCTCCACGATGAGCTACGTCTTGCTCATTGATCAACATTCTAACCAACGTCAGCCATTATTGCCCGCAACGAGAATGAACACTAACCGATTCCACTGGATAATACCATCAGATTTCTCGGAAACAGGGAATAGAAACTGAAACCATTCAATCCCTATAGATGGATCGTTGCTATTTAATGAAGTGACTACAGGACGGGGACGCGTTTGCCGTTTATTGGCTCAGCCGATTTTTTGGTTTTGTTTGGAGCGCTCTTTCAAATTTCGCACGAAGGTGCTATGTTAACTAACAATAAAATTCATTTACTAATAATTGCAATGGTGCTTCTTCCACTCAGTCAGTTAAGTATTCCGACCTTAAGTTGGTTAGAGCCGTTCGCGAATGAAAATCCCTTGGCAGGCGTATGTTCCTGTTTATTGAGAAGCGACTTACTTGAGTCTGAAAAAGCGCGCCTGCTTCGCGTCTTTGAGGCGTGATGCACAATATATTTTAGACCCAGAAGACGTTGAGAAATGTTTGCTTGTAATGAGGATCATGAATAACACCCCAAGAACTGTTGATCGAAGAAGAGCAAAATGTGATAACAACTCAGGAAACGTATTAAATATCGATCCCACTAATCTCAAACACTTCAACGATACTTCAATCATCGATCATTTTTGAGAGGCTGCATGAATGGTCCTTCATTATTGTGGAAGCTGATGCCATAAATATTGTTGATGGAATGTTAGCAAGCGGCTTCGCGCTATGTGTTTATCATTTTCAGAAATTCTTTCAAAACTTTATTGATGATAATTCTGCTTTGTAGATTACGCTGTTTCAGTTTTATGATATTTCTAATGTACGTATGATTGGCTGTTCTTCTGTCAGTTGTTTCGATACAGGTTTGTTAACTGAGTGGGCGAAACGATTGCTACAACGATTAAATTCAATTCGATCACTCGTCTAATTTCTCACACTTAAAACGATCAATTGGCAGTAAAATCCACATGTGCTTTCAGAAGTTCTCATTCGGCACTGATTGGTCCACTCTTATATTGTTGTATTTAATTTCAATTGCTTTAGGAGTCCGTCATCATCACATGAGCAGTCATTTGCTCTAATTGGTGTTGGCAATTAAACAAGCTGGCAAGCCAACGAACTAGCCCGCCGTAGATCTTGGCACAAACTGAAAAAGAGTATCTATCTGTGATTGCTAGAAAATATGAGCCAGCGATGGATCTTCGACCCAGATCCCATTGCGTTCAATTCATATTATTTCACACCAACCACTTTTCTTCAAAGAGGCCGTGGTTGTGGTTTGAGTTCCCTCAACCGTTCACGATGATGCAGTTAAGATATCCATTCATGCACTGACACCATGTAGCCATTCGGCCAGCTTGATAAGTCATGCTCATGATCTCTTAAATGGTCGACAAATATCTTCCATTCGTCTCAGATCGCTGCACGTGACTAAAATAAATATGTTTCGGCTGCCTGAGTGTCCATAACAGGACACTGAGTATTAATCAGGTGTGGGCTTCTGTGTAGCCCTGTGATCTAAGGCAGCTCCTCAAATGATGGTTCTGCAGCAGCACTAAAACACCTAAAATATACCAAGGTAAAGATGTGTATAAAAATCATCAGCTTAGTGGTGATTACTTCCGTTTTTTGAGAAGCACTGAGTGTAGCCACATAGGGGCACGGGAGATGAGCGACCAGGTAAGCCGAACTAGGAAACTCAGAATTCCTGCATGTTTGGAGCAGCACCCTTAAAACAGTAACTCAATCTTACGCGATCGCATCAATGACGGCATCCAGTGGATAAATTTTTCATTCGGCAGATTAATGTTGGCGCGGAGCTACACCAAGTGTGTACAATTCGCGGCTCTAGAGATCCGCTCTTCTGGGCGGTAAGATCTCGTCCAATCCCAACAACGGATTTATCCAAATAAAGATATGGGTGCGAAAAATGGATGTTTTGCAAAGATTGAGAAGCGGCCTGCCGTTAAAAAAATAGAATAACATTTTAAACAAAAAGTGATCAGAAGCACTATGCTTTGGGCTACAAAGCAGTTAGAAGGTCTGCTGGGTGGTACTGCCGCTGCAGCGTTAGAAATGATGTTCTTCTGTGATCGTGGGTTCGGGGTACAATGGTAGGCACATGTGGTAAACGTAGGGCCAGAAAGATAGACCATTATAGAAAAAACAATGAGTGGAGATCTCAGAAGTAACGCAATATAGGTTTTTATAGCACGAAATTATATTTCATATGATAAACGACGCCCCTACTACACTCAAGTTGACTTGGTAATAAATTTAATACTACCGAGGTCGATAGTGCATAAGCAGTCCACTGGGGTAGCAATCTCGGCAGTGAACCCAAAGTAAATATCCAACATAAAGATCGCGCAAGATATCGAATAGAACATCAATAATTACTAATCGAAGTGCTGAAGCATTTAATCAGGATAAGTAACCAGAATTGCACTAATCGTTTTTGGAAACATATCTGCAACATTAACTTAAAATCATCTATTTCCAATAGGTCAATATGAATTCCACTTCCCTCTTAAAATATAATACCTGTTTAAGATTTGATTGGAATAATAATAATTGGGTTAATGGTTTGCCAAGTTCAGAGCAGATTTGACGTTACTCACATTAGAAAAATTGATCTTCCGCTTCCTGTCACCTATCAATTCTCCTGACACTCTGGGCTGCAACGACGCATTAAAATAAACTGCGGGATATCTCTTGTACGCCCTTGGTTGCTATGAGCTGATCTGACTCGCGGGATGTCGACAGTCGATCTTTTGAAGCCTGCCAATCCTTGGTTCTTCCTAGCATGTGTAGTCTAACCCGCTTTCATGATGAGAGTCTGGCACTCCCGTGGACAGTTTCTTTTTTTATGTACTTGATCAACCACGTGTATTAACTTCGATTCCGCACATCAACTTAAATACCAAATTAGTTGTTTCCGAGCAAGACTATTTGCCATGAAAGAATGCAGGTATCGTTTTTCTGTCTTTGGGTCTTCACCCAGATCCTAGCGGAGATGACACCAATGTTTAAAGCTCTGAGCAGTGGAGGTGTTCCTTATAGTGTTTATTTTTACCCAACATCATCAAATGATTCCTTCTGATTCTGGTGGGTTTGGTCACTTACCAATGGATTAGCTTGTGCTGGACATAAAGAAATGTTTTGGAATAGGAGACTTGGCCCTCAAGTATTGGTTAACTTAGAGATGCTTTAAGTTATTACTAATTTGGAACAGGTTTTCAGATGAGCAGGAGCTTTACCTACGGTGAGTGGCGAACTCAACTTTGCTACTAGAGGGATCACAAAACATCTTTTCATAAGTTGTAATGCAGCAATTTCGCAGTGTAGAATGCTGATCAGCCTGCGTGACATCTTCTATGCTGCTTCTTTTTCCGACCTCACCTACGCTAAATGAGCGATAACTTTTTTAGCAAAACCTCTCACAATTGAATTCACGGCGTCAAAAATGAACTGCCATCTAAATTGGTGATCATGCGTTTGGGGGTACGTCAGCTTCAACCGCGATAGTTCCGTTGAGAAGGACCCATTGAAGTTAGTACCACAGATTCGAAGGATTTCATATTGTTTTCACTAAAAAGGATATCTGGGGTATTAACAAGTTGAGTCCGTTTGCGTCTTTTATTGCATTATCAGTTGCGGGCGATGTCTCTGCAGGAGCAAATCTTTGTATTCTTCCAAATTTGGTCAGTCGCAGATCAGCGGCTCGTTAAAATGTGCAGAAAGCCGATGATCTATCCAAATCAGTCATATTTTGGTTTCGAAGCGTCCAAAGATATCTGTGCCAGTCCCAATTGGTTCTGCAACTTAAGGGATCACTGAGGTCATTTTAGTGAAGTTGATAAAGTTACCGTTAATGACAAAGATGTTGGCGCTGTGTTCTTTGGATTTGAGGGCCTCTTGACACTCTTCAGCTAGCTGCCAGTGATGCCAATCTCATTTCAGCTTTTACCGCTTCAATTGAGACGTTCTGGTTTTTACTCAAAGATAATTTTGTTCACTACAAATGTGACGTCTCTTGAAGGTTACCAGCTTTGCCATTATGTGATGGACTCGGTGCCCAATTTGCTTTTTGATATTTTCTTCAGACAATCATCATCGATTAACTCATCCAACTAAGTCTCATGCAAGCAACTAATTGGCGAACTTCTTGCTTTTCCAATTGCGATGCAATTGTCAGTGGGCTCTCCCAACAAGATAGTGGGACCAAACATAATAATAAGTAGCTGTCAGGACCGGGAAGTTCGGCTACTTTACTATCAGAGATGATTTTGTTTGGACTCTGGCTGGTGTGCCGGTTGTTGACACACCTCTTCTTTTCCCCACTCTCGATGATCAGCTAAAAAATCTGCTGGTGAGCTGACTGCTACTCCATTTCCAGCCTTTGAGTAAAGGAACACTGTATCGAATTTTCTCAGCAATTTTTAAATAAGGCGGGACATTGGTGCGGTCGCAAAACAAATTGCGATCAGAGCAGGTCAAAGAAATTTGTCAAAGTAGAAAGACCAACGAGGAAATGCCAGTTCTGTAGGAGGTCAACAAATGATGCTGCAAACCGCTTGCAAGAGCAATCATGAAAAGTGCGGCCAATGATATTTCAACCAAGTGCTCCTGCTTATCTGTAGAAGGAAGGTGTGAAGCGTCTTGATCTTTTGATAAGTATTTTTCTCGTTAATGATGGCGCTCTGTCGATCATACCCTTAGAATTCTATTGAGAAACAATTAACTGCCCACATGTTAAACGTACTTACATTTCCTTTTTATTTAATGATTCACAAAAAAATAAGACAAACCGCTCAGTGACGGAAGAGTCCTCTGTGATTTGGTTGGCCAGCACAGAGGCAAAATACTTCACAGCGGGTCCAATCATCTTGTCATTTGCGTAGTCTGTTTTTCTAGCCCATCTGCCAAACTAACTATTTTGTGAAGGATCCATACGTTGATGAATCAAAACGACAGTCCCCTCTGCCGCCGCAGGAGCACCTACTGCTGCCGCTATCATATAAAAACTTGTTTCTTCTGCTACCAATGAAACGGATAGTGGGAAGCCATTTGGCCCAGGCGATTCATCATGAAGTAGCTTCAATGAAAATCATCCACTTAATGACATCAGCAAACAAAATAAAAAATACATGGTGACAAAACGAATCTGGTCGATTTCAAGAAAGTGCTGCAATCTAGTGATCATGTTGATGAACTTGTGTATCATCACTCCACTGCTGAATTCGATACGCACCAACTTCCTGCAACCGAAAGACTTCGTTAAGATATCCATGATCTGAAACAACATGTACATCATTGGAGTGCAAATGAATTATCAGAACCCCCTAAGACCTGAATCATTCAACCAGTTTGGCCGCCGCTCATATTGCCGCCACAACTGCGAAAAACATTTGGTTGATCCAATTTGAAAGTTGCTTATTAGTGAGAGCTTGTGCAAACGGATGTTAGTAATATTTATCTGTTGGCTCCTTTTCCACTGGAAAATGTTCGTTCGGCTGTCGCGATACAAGTTCAACCATTTCCACTCTATTTGGTGATGTTCCAAAAGACAGATTACCTGGTCAATGGCTACCTGGTTTAAGCTAATGGAGATGTGGAAACGTTAAAATCGTTAGTTAGGTTTGAACGTGATATGGACATCTTTGCAGATGCAGCATCTGGAACGTCAATGCATCACCACATAAATGTCAACACCGCAGCGCTTGATCGTGACACGGTCCTTCACCTTTTTAACAATTATGATCTTTAATGTCGCATGTGTGACACTTTCGGAATCGATGCAAGATAATCGATTCAATTTTTTAGCGTGAAGCAATCTCCTTCTGGTGGCACATGAATGTGATAAATTCTGCTACTCGATTGAGCCTCAAAGTCTATCAAATAGACACCGAGGAATCTATTCCTGAGAAATACACACATCTGATTTGAAAGATCCTAAGAAGATGAAGAACTATTATGCCGGATGATCAAATGAATAGCGATGCTGGTCAAATAAAGCATCACTTTGTTCTGCGACACGTACAATCTTGGATCAACTCTCTCCGTTCACATGGATTTGATCCTCTCCATAATCAACTTGGAATTTTGGAACCTTTGAATATCCAAGTCGGGCCGCTTGCTATACAGTTTTAAATCAATCAACGTTATTGCTATGGTACAGTATTCCGCATTATCCTAACAGATGTGCTACTTAAAACAGACTGCTTTCATTTGAAACCTGAAGAGTCTTGACCTTTAAAATCAATTTGTAGAATCCTTTGCATTCTGCTTTTAAATGATTACTGAATAAGATTCCTTTTGTTTAATGTCGGTGAACCGATCTCCAGGTCCACTAGGCATCATCAATCCAAGTTGGGCTAAAAGGAAGTTAAGATATAAAAGCCCAAATCCTTTGACTGCTTATAGAACGCGACTCTATCATTTGAGTGAGTGGTAAAGTCTGGCAGTGATTGGGCTACCGAGCTTCGAGATCGGAGAGCAGTTTGCGGATATATGATTTTCAATGAGGACGGGTTCATCTCAGAAAGGCAGCCTTCAGTCAACTGGCTGACTTGTGATGACGCATAAACTTCACTTTTTGAAGCAGTCAAAGCTGGTGTAATCTTAATGGCTGCGTCCAATATAGTAGTATATACAATGATAAACCAATCTTATAGCGTGATAAAAACTCCGTAATTATCAATTCTAACCGTCGCTCCAATCACAGTATCTCCAAATAATTCACAATTGTGAATGGCTCTATCAGATAGTCGAGCAGTTTCAGTTCTACACTAGCAAAAAAAGATCTTTCAAGAGATGCTGCTGAAAAGTTGATTGAGGCTACTAGTGTTTTAACGTTCAATTATCTTAATGGAATACATCAACAAATTAATTGTTGATCAAATTCGTTATGCTTCTGACGTTGAGTTGAATATATGGCATTAATTGTGTTTCTTTGAACTCATGTCGGATTCGTGAGTGTACTGTTATATATATGTTTGAAAAAGGGTAGTGATATTATTTGGACAACAGTTGGAATTTGACTCTAATGCAGGGATCCATTTTGTTTCTCACAAAGGTGACATAGCTACTGGGAAATCCTTGCATCTTAGCTTGATTTTACTCTTCTCCAGGTTTGCTAGTGGTCCGATCAATCTAATCTTCTAATTCATTAGAGCAAGTCCTGATGGTTGTCACATTGGCGCATAAGGGAACCGCGTGCTTGTAAACAATCGGAGATGCGTGTTAGGCTAACAGCTTTAAAATTTTTTGACCCAAAAAGGACAAAACATTTCCATGTTTCATCTCATGAGGAGTAGGAAAAGCCGTCATTATGCAACGCACTTCCACCAGTTAGAGAGCACCCAATATTCTCACCAAAGACTCGGGCTTCTTAGACGGCCGCGGATGGGATTTGATCCCAGTGCGCTGCGGTAGTAAACCAAAATCAAGACATCATATTTTGCAATCGCACCATGCGACGGCTCGCCCAACTCCAAGTGACTTTTGCTGCTTCTTTTCATTGTTTCATAACAGTGAACCGATGGTGCAATGCCAATTCTTGCCATTCCATGATTGCATATGAACGGCAGAACATTGATACCGACGAAGAACGTAGAAAACATCAGTAACTCTTCAAATGAGAACCGCGCAAAATCACGGAGCGACTGCTGAGCAACCATACTGCAGATAAAATAAAAGATAATCGAGATCTCCAAGTGCCACTCAACCGCTCCAGAGCTTCAACTGCCATGGCTCAATCGGTCGGGTCAATGCACTATAACATTTTTCAAAGCCAGCTAGCCACCACTTGTGTTATTCGACCGTCACCAACTGTTCGACAAATGTTTGGGTTGCTGGAGAGTGCACCCCGGCGGATTGAGGACAACTGAAATTCCAAAATACGGCTTCAAATATCTTCAACTTCCGTTGAAGAAATTTTAGTGGACTCGAACCACGTCGATGAGCATTGCACTTCGGGTGCTGGGAATCGTTTCAAAAAATAGGTCTTGGATCGTCCTTCTGCTTGGGTGGCGAACAACCATAGCGCCGGCCATTGATTTTGGCTTGTGGTTTATTTGCGGCAGCCGTTCTTCTCAACCACTCTTCACAATACATCCATAAACTGTGAAGTCAAATAAATCGAAGAACGAAATTAAATATTTTACAATGAAAATGGATAGCAAATGAAATCTATGCAAAACCGGTTTTTCCAGCCCAAATCAACATTTATTGTTTAAAAAGAATCCAACTAATTCAATCAAATTGTCTGGGCTGTTCAAATAGTATTGCCACAGTGAGCAACACAAATCTGAAACAATACTGTTGAGTAATCCACATTTCATCAAACAAACACAATTAATCACCTCAATCCAAGTTGACGTGAACAACCATACACAATCCATCCCTAATTAAGTCATAGAGTCTTTTGATGGAGAAATCAACTTGCAAGTACGGCACGCCGTTAGTCAACATATCAACGCTTTACTTTTGTATCAAAACATTCAAGAGTGAATGAGACATTGCTCTGCCCTCTTAGAACGCTGTGGCTAACTCAAATATTGATGAACTGGCCGTGAATGGTAGAATGACCTCCAAACTACTAGGAAATATTTCACCACCATAAATCATTTGTTTACGATAATTTGAGGCATTGCATTTGATTACCTCCAATAGAAGCACAGATTCATTGAGCGATTCGTTCAGTGAAAGGAATCGAGTTTCTCAAGAGAGCAAGGCCATTCAAGCCAACCCTTTTCAGTTTGAAGAAACGGGCGGATTTTGATCAGGAGGGGACAACAAGCAACTGATTGTTTATCCCCAAAATCGCCAACCCAATTATTGTTAGAGAATTTCACTTTGACAAAGTCAAAGATGTCGTTTGAAATGAAAAATTAATGGATTGGAGTTGAAATCTCTCACCACCCTTTTAGCGCAAATTAGGTGGCCGCTGTGAGGTGCACTAATATAGTGACTGAAAGAACTAACAGCAAATGGAATAGTATGCCACCGACAACTTCGAGCGAAAAGCAACGATCCAAAGATTGATCTGCTTTGTGATGGCTTTGCATCATGATATGTAGAGCCAGCTGCTTCAAGTTTCTCCTTCTGTGGATTAATCTTTATTGGATTTGTCCACGGATAAGACTAATCCGGTTTTTTTTTTGAACGACGTATCTGAAGCACCGTTCATAGATACCACTGTGCAGTTGTCTCTTGAAACAATTTCAAGTCCCGGAAACCCACCTGGAAATCCTGCAGAATTTCTCAGATTGACCAATGAGCTGACTGATGGCTTCACTAGCGTCACCATTCCAACTGAGAATGCAGCGGTATTTCGCTCATTTGCATGTAGTTCTTTCAAGCTTTGGTATCTTTTCATTGAGAAATTGAAATAACACTCTTCTGCCCAACCGTCTCAAGCATTAAATGATTGACCACCGTTTGCATTCTTTTGTTTTAACCAAAGTCAAGTTGTTTAACTCCATATGTTCATTTGCGTAACGTTCAAACGTTCCAAAAAGGCACAAAATTAACATTTCCATGTGCAGAATCATTAAAATTCTGGCGTCGATATCACCTTGAGAAAAAGCAGTCATGTCATGCGCTTAAAGAACATTGAATGACTTCAATGCAGCAACAACAAAGAAGATTCAAAGATTTCCACTCCTCCAGAATGGACAAAAACAATGAGAGTAGTCAATATCTTACAACTGAAAAGCATTTTCAGCAAAGCAGTCTAGGGTTGGCGTGATTTGGTTTGACACAAGTGGTGGGAAAAGCTGCAGCAACCAATGTATGTAATAGCAGAGCGGAATGTAATGGTGTCTTTGACTCCTGTGTAAGCAATTTAATTACATTATCAGAGTTATCAAGATCGGTTTTACATACTGCTTTAGTTGCGGCAAGCTGGTCGATATCAGATTTACCACGTACGTTCGCATCAGCAAAAGTATCAGTTCTGTCGGGAAACCCAGTACACACTTTTCAATTCAATTCACTGTAATCAGCACGATTTTTCTTTTCAGTGTCTTAACTATTGTGAATAAAATCATCACCCTCATTTAAGTTTTTTTTTCCTTTATCAGCTAAACCAAATGTTGTTAGGATACTTTGGTGAGTGGTTGCTGAAGACAGATATACGCATTACTCCGGCAGCAATAGGTGGACCTGCAATATCTAATAAGATGCATGGTCCAGCGGCCGCTAGTAAAAAATTATTGAGAACATACTTGGCTTCGTCAAAGCCACAAAGAAACATGAAAGCAAAAGACTGGTTATGAAGGTAGAATACTTGGTGGGCCGTTCCGCTGTTGTCGTGGCCAAGAAAAGCAGAGAGGAGATTCCTATCTCCTTCGTTGGATTCGTGACTTCGTCAATAATTAAGCCATTCGCAAGACAGTGGTGCTTCTTTAAAACCCAAGGATGTTTGGATCAACAATATATTGCGATAGGGGTAGTCAAAGGAGCGCCATAATTGGTGAAAATGTAATTCATAGAGAGCAGTTTGCACAACAACGTTTTTCTCCGAAAGTAATCCGGCTCATTAGCATCAATTAGGAAGTGTCTGGCAGTTGTGAAGAATAATTTTTGCGAAGGTCACAGCAGATAGTGCTATCACGGATAGGGATTTAATTATTCACTACTCTACCCGATAGATTTCAAAACCCGCAAACGTAGCACAGCTTTCTTATCTTCTTCAGTGAGTTAAATAAATTGAGGTTCAGATGCCAGCACTGCGCGTAAACCTTGCAAAGGTTAGTTGGACCTCACTCGGTGATGGCTATCGAGAGACATCTAACTGCCAAGTCAATTTCTAGGATGAATTTGCCTACCCCATTCACCGTCAAACTATCCAACTAGCTCAAATATGATTGCACCTTCGTCAAGAAAGATAATGGATTTTAGTTCAGATATGTTGGTACCGCACTTCAACAATTTAGGTGGACCTAGCATGGCGATTCAAGAACTCCATTGAGTAAGCAAACTGAAAATGAAATATCGTAGGAAAGCAATTCGCAGCAAAAATCAGCGATTCGAAAACTCATTTGGAAAGTGATGACTGATCATCATGCAACAGAGAGCCGTCTTTTTCAAGTAGCACCTGGTTTGGGTTGATCATTGTTGGTGTTGCCTGCAAAGAACTGTCACTCACTTTGAACTGCTAACTCTTGACTTTGATGAAGTTCTCCATAGATTCAGAAGATGGTTCCCTACTTTTCTGCAACATCAAGTTCAGTATACCGATCAACAATTATTCCAAGGGCAACCATTTTCAGTAATAATTTGAGATATGAAATGGCCTGCTTCTCCATTGCATCCGGTGCAGCGGCGAAAAGAATATTATACACTGATACTTTTAGCTTTCGGCGTTGTTTGGTTTTTATGTAACCAATCATACCTTGGTAAGCTGAGGTTTTCAAAACCCAAACGAGCGGAAAAAATTTAATATATTCTTTTTCGATCAAAGTGAACATTGTTTGTGCCCGCATTTTGATATCAGCGGTTTCTGAGTTTTAAATGGATACATATGTTTCAAAAACGCAGGTAGTTGTTTCACATAAATTCAGCGTTGACACTTGCATGAATAAGATGAGTTGCCACTTCTATTTGATGCCCCTTGAAATATGATGACACCGAACAGCAAGTGGGAGTCTGCAGTTTTCGTACGTAACTACTGGACAGGACGGTTCAGAGTCTCTAATTCCTTCAAGCAGACGTAGTCGTTGAGCAATTATTTGAGGATTTGAAAACCAACCAGTTCTAGCACAGTTCTTTGTCTGCTCCTAACGACAGAGAACAAGGTGGTTTTCAGGTGGAGGATCATCCAACCGCTCCGTTGGACAATCAAGCTTTTCCTGAAGCTCTGAACGACATCAATATTTATCATCGGTTCTGCGGAAGTTGGCCTAGCAACAATAGTGGCAATCTGCTCTGCTGCCTAAAATTTAGGAAAAGAGATACTTTTAATGATATTTACTGAATTATATTAGTCCATTCAACTACATCTCCAATGTAATCCACACGTTAATCACATTCTTGGTTTGTTTCAACGAGTTGGACTATTTGAGGTTCTGCACCAATGAAAGCAGCAGCAAATTAATCAGCATCATCAGTACATTAGTCAGATTTCTTTGAATCCAATTCATTGTCATCGACACCATCCCCTTGTCATCATCTGACCCGATGTGTTATATTTATCATCGTCATTAGATTCCTTATTTGATTTATCGACTAAAGCCATTGGAGTTCGGTTATCGTGGCCATTGGCAGTGGTGGAAGGAATTCCGGTTATGCCGCCAGCGCCAATCGGTAGTACTCCATTGGAGAGTTGAAAAGTTCAGTTATAGCAGCATATGATTCATCATTTAAAAAAAATTTCGTTTCATCAAAACGTCAAAAAGAGCTGAAAGCAACACCGCCATATTCCGTCCGTACAGTCTGCTTACTGAGCAATTTACCTTGTAGCCGGCAAATCTACACACCGCACTTGAAGTGCCATAATTGGATTTCCACAATTGGTAGGAATTCACGCTATCAGTAGCACATCCAAGCACCTCCATCATAGAACCAGTTGGATTCCATTTATAACATAATTCAACTGGCGAAAACACAAGAGCCCCATTTTCTGTGCCAATTAATTTGATGAGAATCACTGCACTCTTCGTAGGACTTTTTAAAATGTAATCACGAACATATAGATCACTGATCATTGTCCTGCTTTCGCCATGGTTGGATTCTGCCAAAGATCAGCGACGATATTTGATAAGACTCATAACAAAGTAACATTTGATGTTGTATTCCTTCTGATTCGCAAAAATCGTTGATGAGCTCGGATCCAAACAGGATATTAGGCTACGCAATATAGTGTGTTTGACCAACAATTACTCTCTGAATTTCTTATATTATAACAAGCTGGCAACAGCTATTCAAGGTGTAGCAATGGGACTTAGAACATCAAATCAACAATATTGATCCGGAAAATTGAGACAATAACGTCTCCCATCAACACCAGCAACTTCGTTTGCTCATCAATGTCAACATGAGGTACACCAACCGCAACAGTAGCCTGTCTTGTAGACGAGTTAGTAATATTTATAGATGGACTCCAGTGTGACGAGACTCACATTTGGAGCTACCTGCCGCCAGCTAGCCATAGAGTTTGGCGATATCATTCGAACAGTCTCATTTGAATGACGTAAGTGCTCATTGCAATTTTTACTAATTAACTCATCAATAGATAGGGCAGCGGGTCATACTATAACGATGATGCTGCTTTTTTACCATTATATGCGCTTTCCAAATTAGCTGATTCGTCTGTAAATGATACACAGACCCCGTCGTATGTTCTGCCTCGAATTGAGCTGAATTTTGGAGGTTGGCAAAGATGAAGAACAATCACTAATGATCGACCTTTGAGAACAACACAGTACCAATATTTTTGACAGTAGAGATACAAAGAGCATTTTCAGCGATCTGACATCAATGCTACGCTAAGCGAAAGAACCAATCAGTGATAGGGCAAATATAAAGGAAACCAGCGGAAGCAAATTGGAATTGATTGGAATTCAACATTATTTAGCCAGTTACTTTCATTTACCATGAAAACAGCCACTGATCAACATTGTGGCCATCCAAAGCATCGACTACAGAGAATGAATTGCTTGGAGCGGATGAATCAGCCGACACTGATCATAATAGCAATCAAACACTAGTCAATTGTTTGTTTTTTGCCAAACAATAGCATTTTATTCTGTTTCATTTTGGGGTTTCGAATGGTTTCTGTTTAACGGGCTCAGACAATGATGGGCCAGAGCAACTGACAAATGCATCACCACCAAGATAATTCGCCAAATCCATTCCATCAGTATTTGAAATATGGTGAGAACCGGTAAAGGGGGTGAGAACGATTTGCACGTAGGCGGTGACCTCAACAGATGCAGCTTAAATGAAAGCCACATTTTCATCAGCGTTCTGGACCATGTGAATATTTACAATTGAATTCACTAAGTCAATTATTCCAATTTTCTGTTTTGCATAATGGATCTTGCCACATAGCAGATGTAAATTTCCTTGCCTTAGTATCTCCAAGCTGAACAGCATTTGATCCGTCGATCTTCTCCCAGGTAACGAATAGAGCACCGACTTTCGATTTTTCGCTTACCACTTTCTGAATTCAGCAACAGTTGTTTGTCAGGAGCCAACAGATCTGACAGTGAAGGAAAAGCAGCCTCCACATTGACCGAATCAACGTCATTAGCAAAAGTATTAATTGCTTTGTTAATAGCGGGAAGCAACATACCAAGGTGAGCGGCTTTGTCATTCAACTGGAAAGGATAAAGTGTCAGGAACGCAGCAGCAATTACTTTCACTGATTTTTGCCCGTGATCTTTGGCAATTCGGCTCGTAACGTGCTGAAGCAAATCAAAGTTAATGCAACAACGTCATGAAGTTCTTAATAATAATGAAGGGAAGAGGGAAGGCAAGCAATCATTACAAGAAACAGGGTTGTTTCACAGAGAGTCACGGGAGCGCATCAGTGACAAAGACCAGCAGATTTAATCTACACCCCTGAGTGACTCACAGCAGATGCATCTTCAAGTACTGTGAACAGCTCATTCTTTCCACCAAAAGAATTTTTTCTTTATATTGCTGTAACTCTGATTGCATCCCATATCACTTTGCTGGTGACCCGACTGGTCAAGACCATGTTCCCCCGCCACACCTGATAGCTGGTGGGCAACGTGAGTGATGTTTTGCTCACTTGGAAAATGGTTAGACTACATCGAACCAATCGTGCCAAATCTAATTACTGCGATAATGGGGGCAGCGGTGAGCAGCCCGCAGGTGTACATTCTGCCCTTCGGAGTCTGGCACCGGTCTGGTCCGGTTGCGTTCTGTGATTTATCCGACTTTCCGCAAAAGAATGCAGGTGAATTCATTTATGCTCTTCATTATACGCATTTCTTCCTTCAAAAAATTCGGATGCGTTCTTTTCTTTACGCTCATATTGTGAGCCCTCTCCAAGTCTAAATCCAGTTTGTTGGTGTCTGGCCCTAATCTGTTCTCGCGACGTTGGTCGCTTAAGTCAGTTCTCCATAAGAAAAAAGCCGATCTAATTCATTTTCTTCTTTCATATATTATATTTCACCTTGAGTCATTACGATTGATTCACTAGAGCAGGATTTGACTCATGTTCCCACTGTTCGTTCAAAATAACTTACTAGTTAATTGAATGCTGCAATTGCTGGTACTGGCACTTCAGTCTGAGATCGCAATGATTCTGAGACTGCTCCGTCTGTTCAAGCGACTATTAACGAAAATCTTATTCAACCTGATGATTTTGATTCTGAAAATGTGATCATTACTGAGTATTCCCATCTTTGATGGTCGATCACTGGCTCCATACATTCAGCTAAATTGGATGCGGCGCTTTAGAATGGGTAATATTGCCTGTTGGATTTATCTAACTTGCAACCGTTTTAACGTACTTTTTGAGTTGAGACCTCTATTATCATTTCCAGGTCACTTACCTGCACTAAATGACAAGAGATATTAATGAAAAAATAGAATCAGACTGCATTTGTTGATGAACTGTATTGGAATCGTGTCGAGATCTGCAGCGGTACTCAAGGTGCCGCCATTTTCCATGCAGAAATTGTTCTCCAGAGATCCGCCGCAATAAATGGTTTTACCCAATGCACAGTCCTTCCTGTAGTAGAATTCATAAAAGAAACAACCTTGGCAAACCATCTTCGTCATGAACAGTTCTTTGGCTGTTCTGCAAATAGACGGCTTTAGAGTCCGTGTGCAAAAAGCCATTTTGCAAATCAACACAACAACAAATGACATCTTACTGTTGACACGAAAACAGCATTTTGGCTAGTGAGAGATTGGCAGCACGGCCAGTATTTTCTTGATTATCAGTATTAGCTGAAGACTCTGCGGTTACAGCAGTTCTGGATAAGCCCAAAGTTGGTCAGTCGCTGCTTGCTTGATGGTTAGAAAAAGCTAGCAACCTGTTATTAAACTCCAAACTGTGTAGCAATGGCTCTGGTGTTTTGCACCGTATTTGAGATAACCATGACTGGATCAAAGACATCGCTGTTGTATCAGTTTTTATTCGGTGCAATGGAAGACAATTTCGTAAATTTGAATCTCACTAGCACCGCGATGTCGCTTCAAGGATGATCATTAGAAAATGTGTTTCAAGGTGCTCATCGTTCAAATCTAATTTTCATTTTTGCGGCTTCAAATATATGGGCCTCGTGGTCTTTTACAGATGATTGTGTTCGCATGAACGGTGCATAAGCTGGTCGTAAAGCAAGATCAGGACTTAATGAATGACTTGTTGCCCCAATATCAGCTTCGATGAATACCACCAATTGCGGTCAAGATAAGCGTCATCCAGGATACACTGATGAACGAAATTTACTGTAATCTCTTTGCATTTTCGCTGCTCTTAGTTAAAACTGTGGGCCTTCTTATTAAAGAAAAGCAACCAAAGCCGTTTAGAAGTGGCCTACAAAAGAGGCAACCGTTGCTTTTGATCATTTCCCACTTGATATTTTCTGCTGAGGGGGGTTTTTCGAATTAATATCAATCATTATTTGTTAATGAATGATAATCTTCAGTGAAGATACGTTGAAATTGCTTCAATTGCGACTGGTTTATCACCTGTTCCCAGGATGGTCTGTCATAAGAAATTCAATTGTCGACTAATACATAAATCCACTTGGAAGGTCCAAAATGTTAACCAGTTAATATCCAAGCCGTTAAAAGTCCTTTGTCAATCTAAACAAATGAAACATCGTAAGGCAGTTCTTTAAGAGTTTCATCGAAGTGCGGTCTCCTATCGTTGGCACTACAGAATCATGACAAAGGCCACGACAACGCGAAATAAAGAGAATGTTCCTGATTACATGTAGAGTTGAAACGTGATTCGTGCGGTGTATTTCATCAGCTTGATTCGAGCAAAACATGGGCCTTTTTTGACTACCCCTTTCAAATTGTTTTATAGATGGAAATCAACTACCCCTTCCAGGATGCTGTTTTGATGCGCTGCTTTTGCCTCGATTCGCAACTAAATCAGGCAAACCAAGTTAGGTGATAATCATTCTTCTCCGCTTTTGACGAGTGCAACATGATTTTATGAGCGAAACGCGGATGAACTCCTCGAGACAACAGTGCCGTTTTAAGTTCTTCTTTTCGCTTTGATGAATTCAAATATTGGTTTAGGACTTTATCATTTCCTGCCGTTAATCTAACAATCCCGTGCTCAATTGCAGTTAGAAACATTGCTGCTGCTCTTACGGCCGGAATTAAATCCGCTGTTTGCAATGACCAAAAAACTACAACTGCAACTCCTTGAAAGAATCCAACAAAAAATCACGTCAAGGAGGAACGACAATAACTTGATATCAGTTCCAATGAGGAAGAGAAAAGTGGTGTGGTCGACAATAAAGTAGTATTAAAACAATCTGTTGAATCAACTGATGATGCTGATCATGTTTTTGATGCAAGCACTGGTGTTGGATACGATATGAACCAACTAGCGGAAAATAAAAACATTCCTCAATTTCATTTTTACAAGAATGAAAAAGAATTAAAATGGTTGCAAATTATTTAAGAGTCACTATTATTGAGTCGTCGCCTACGACATATTCGGACGCTGCTTTTACTGCCTCTACTGGAGTGAAATCAATTTCTCCAGTCACAATCTGAAGAGCTGCTTGACGAATCGAGCTTGAGGCAATTCTTCAAATGATATAATCCTGTCGGTTCATCGTTCGTCTCGAAAGAGATATGTTGGCCGTAAATGGGTAGTTACAATGAAGTCAATTCCAGCAGGAGAATTCGCAACAGCCCGACTAATCTCTTAAGAGTTTTCTCAGCTTAAAGGTATTGATTGTTTGAAGTATTCTCTCGAGCAAATTGGTACATCAATGTCAGATTCGTTCCTGCTGCGGCACCATCAACGATATTGAAAGACTATCAAATGGAGGAAACATCTGTACCTTTTAACGGTGATATCGACGCTAAAATTCACATGAAACAACTTCCTTCGTTGTTAATGCTGAATATTTTCTAAGGGACTGGCAGTTTCAAAGATCAACTAGTAACTCAATTAATCTCCTTTCTGGTTGTGCAAGAAAATGCTAAATGCTTTTCAATTGATTCATTTCAAAATGCTTCAGCTGAACAAGGCGTGTTTTATCATTTAATCCTTCCAAACCACTGCATGCTAAGATTACGGATGGATAATTTTATGAAGGACGTATAATCAAAGGAAACTGTTAAGCTGCTCATGTGATGACTCAGTTGATTGTACAAAATGAAAAACTTGTCATTACTGCTTGGAAGGTCTTCATTGACTTGATGTTGTTAGAAATAACAACAATATTTCGGTAAATATAATGACTTACGTCAGATGAATGATTCAACAGGTTGGAAACGATGAGTTTCAGTCGCACACAAGCCCAATGTTGATTAAGCGATAAAAATTTCTATGTGAGACAGGTCGCCAAGAGTTACATGTTTGGCGGCAACACATTACAAATCAATCGTTTGATTGTTGCTATTTGCAGTGAATTGAATACTGATCAATATTGCATTTGCAATTAGGTTGCTCCGTGATTATCATGGTTCACCATGCAAAGCTCACCTAAGATGTGCTAGACGGGGATTACCATATTTGATCTCAAATAGATTAGCAGTGCAGTGTATGGTGGCCACTTCAGTAATGTTTGTGGAATACTCTGACTGTGATTGTGCGGCAGAAACTGGTGATCAAAAATTCTTTGGCGGCTACATGTTCCTGCTTAATCAAATGGCATTCACTTGAACTTTGAAGAATCGGGCTTCAGAGGACTGGCGACTTGCGAGACAGAAAATGGTTCACTCCCAAGAGCTGTCAAGGAAGGAGTGTTCCTCATAGAGGTCCTCACACCTATTGGTACAAGCAGGAAAAACTTGACTTTCTATTGAAGAAGATTTTCCGTTACCAACTTCCTTAACCATCGTACCAATCGCTGAACGGCTAGAATGTTTTTATGAGGTTTCATTTTAAGAACGTGCTTCGCAGCATTGAATTTACTTATGCAAAGTCGATTCCGATAAAAGCTGCCGATATCATGAAAGCGTTTCTTAGTGCTCCAGTATTATTAGATTTCCAGAAATTGGTTTGGTGACTGAAATGATGATAATTTTGGACATGATGTTCACGTCGCATTTGTTTTATTTGTTCATTAACCAATTGTTGAATTTTTGACGCATGAGCTGCAGTATTGTTAATCAATTGTATGACTATCCGTGCTGACATTATCTCCGCAACATCAATAATTATATTCTATTACTGTTTTTCTTTTTGATCCACACAATTGGTATGTGAGTAATATAAGGCACTTTCATCAACATATGATAAAGCTTTTTTTGGCCTTCTTAACCCTTAATTGGTTGAAAGGCAAACACTCTATCTAGGTCAATGCAAATGCTGTATTTCGAATCCACCTATTTTTCTCATCGCAAAATGTTCTTTCTTTGAGCGCCATGGTTGCAACTCCAGCGCGCTCCACCGAGCCCGTGAACAAATCCTTCCAAACAATGGTTGCAGTCACATCTGGCATCCGCTCGGGCACCCCAACCGGCTCCTTGCAATTTTTCTAAAATGTTTGACGAGTCCGACCCGAGGGATTGATATCTCGATCTTCCTAGGTGAAAGGCTAATCTAATTTTCAAGCAGGTTGGGATTTTGTCCTCCGCTGTCGGTCACCAGTCCCTTCAGTGACGCTCTGCATTCAAACCTTGGATTGGTGTAATGGGTTGCCGATCGGATCATCGGTTTTCTTTCTAATATACTTCTTGACTTAAAGATTGAATCTTGCAAGCGCCACAAAGATATACAATCGTAAACGATATATCAAAACATTGATTCTACAAGAAATCGCCACCTCTGATAATAGGACTGTAGATTGATCCCAGAGCGCGACCGGATTAGAAACCAGACCTACCGACGTACCGACCGCAGGCGTCCGAGAAGATCACAATATTCCCTTTAAATGCAGTAACCAGTCTTCGGGGGATCACGACAAGGTATCGAAACATTTTGGAGACTGATAACGACCGTTCAGGTTGGCCGACCGGTTACCAGGTCTGGTGGCAATCCATAGTCATCAAGGATCAGCTTGCACACTCAGCGCTGTATGGACAAATATCAGAGACGGCTTACTTAAAAAATCCATCTTGCAGTGAATAATGTTGTTTATTGCAACACTGTGATGCGAGTTGGACTGCAAAGCCTCTTAATTTTTATAAGAATCAACAATGAAGACGTTTATTGAAGTGTGCGAAGACATTGTCACCCGGCTGTTTCGGTAGTTAGCATTTTCGATGTTTCGGAAAAGCTCTTGTCTTAACTACTATTGAAGCTATAATCATAAATTTTCAGAAAAATCAAGAACGGAACAAAAATAAAGATGAACAAAATGAGAGCATAAGAAAGCCAAGTTGAATTGCAACTTCTTTGTAATACCACCTTAATCATTTCCTAGATACAAACGAAATTCAGCAATACAACCAAAATCAATCCTTTGTTAAAATAGTATCACGCCGTCAGTCAAGCAATCCAGTAAGAGTTCCGTAACATAATCAAACGGAGATTAACCATTTAATGGTTTTGTGATTAATTCAAAAACTGTAAAACGCAAAACCAAATCTATCATCGATTGATTCACCAAAGCAATTTTCTGGGATATCAGAATACAGCACCACTAAACGCTTATGTTCTCATGTCAGGATCACTACTATCTGTATCAACTCTTCCAAGACTAAAACTAACATTGGAAAACCCTATTATAACGTGATAAGTAATTCAGACACGCTTGGAAATTTGGTCATTGGTTGGACGACTAGCCAAGTTCATACCAAAACCGCTATAAGAGTAGATAATTCGCTTTTCATGATTGAATCCATTATATTTGTAAACCTTCATTGACCCCCTAGCGTCCGTCACTGCTTTCGTAAGTAAAAGGATTTAAGCTTCGCAACTGAGCAGAGCCGGTGAAGCGTTATTCTTTCAGTTTAAAGTCATTGCCTTTTGAATAAGGAGGAAAATATATCCACCATCTGTGTATCATCCACCATTATCTCCCGCCCAGTTCCTGTCGGACTAACCATTTAATTCAACTGAAGTAGCAACTAAGTGATGATCGGTTAATAAATTTCCAGTCAAATATTTTAATACGCTTCGAGCACTACATATCTGGCTGTTCTATGGTCAACCAAGATATTGGTTGAATATCCCAACAGGTAATGAAATAGCATCTCATGAGCGACTCGCGGCTAAATTCAGGAGCCAGCGTATTGTTCTGTTAAGTGACGACTTCTCCGGATGTCACTCAGCTCTATCTGTTTCAACTGGTGACATGTAAAGGCTAATCATTATTGGAGTGTCCAGCAACAGAAAGTCATCCATTATTAATGATGAACCATTTTTCTGACGGAGGTCGCCTTGGATAGACAAACGACGTTTCGACTTTGAGCAATATGGAGCCCAAGAACGGCTAGCTGGACTATAAGCAAGATTTTTCATTTTCAAGAATAAACTGACATACGATTTGACCAGCCTGACCATCTCATCTGATGAATGGGAAATAATACTTTCATCCACATAGGATCGTCACAACTAGAGGGGGACACTATTTAACAAGTAAGACACACTTTCTTTATAAAGGTCTTTGAGACCCAATCGTTTGGAGAGTATTTGGCAGTTTTGTGAACGGACAAATATGAGATTGATGGAGTCCATAAGTTAATTTAAGCAACTACCCAACTTTCAGAGGTGCTTCAGCACTTGCAATTGCAAGAAGATGCATCATTTACCTTTCAGCGTCGACAAAACCATTAAACAATAATGTTCTCACATCCATTACATGATCTTTCAATGTCATTGATGTCTTTCAATAACATTGATGGTGCAACAGCAGCAAAGACTGTTACACACTTATCGCAAATTTTTAGACTATTTCTTCCGAATAATCCATAAGCTCAAGCTGAGATGATCCATGAGCAACAGGCCGGGCTCTGCAAAATCAACTGTTGGTCCAGATGTCGTTGCAAACACGGAACGACAACCAACAGGTCATTCTCTACAAAGAGCATCTACAATGAATTTCATAAATGTTAAAGCGTTGCTTTAAGATTTCATTGGGATGCTACTTTAAAAATTGTCTTTACTGAATCTATGATATCTGTAGTTGCGGGAATATAGGCAGCGGTCAAATTCTTCAGAGGAGACCATTGATTTTCGCTATATCACATTGAACTTGTAATCCATTGAAGTCCAAGCTCAAAGCAATCAAGATCTTATTGCCCGACAGGTTTGTTTGCACCAAGTTCGTTCTTTTCAGATTTAGCACCGGTGTTAGGATCAGCAACATCACCAGCATCATTCGGAGAAGGAACACAGTCATTAAGACGCCACTTAGTGCCATGGACACCATCATTCAATGTAATATCGGACCAGGTGCAACATAATTCTCACTCCTTATTAAGCTGTATTTTGAAATATAATTTCAGGCAATTGCAGATGTGTTATTTTTGTCTCTGGGAGCACTAGGCTGAATCTTCCCCCCCCCAAATAGCTAGCTGCAATGAGCCAAATTCAAAAAGTAGAAGAAGCTCTTCCTTTAGTGGCAGCAAAAAATGCATTTTCAAGATGGATTTTGTCAGTATCAAACCGGCTAAAACAACCATCAGCAACACCGATCTAAGAGAATCGTATTTTTGTATGCCTTTCCACTCAAATTGAAGGCCACATTAACTCAACAGCTCCTTTAAAACCTGTCTTGGATTGCCTGATTGTTTTCGAGATGAAGGCATACGCAGCTCATTCAAGTACTTTTATCAGAGCAGCAGTTGACCTTCAATCAAGTGATAATTCAACGAACTGGTTAAAAGACCATTATGCCTTTCTGGAAATCAAATTTATCAATATCACTGCACAGGTCACAGCTTCATTGCACAAATGATCTGCAACATTTACGTCAGCGAGCATTGGTCTGCCCTACGTCATGATTGTACTGTCCCATCTTTCAGGGAACTTTCTGTGATAAGTCGTATAAGGATCTGACATTTCAATTTTTATTTTTTAGGATTGGCATAATTCTGGGAACCGCTTCGAATCAATTTTTTCATAATATCAGACAGTATCAACTATTTTGACTAATAATGATAGGGTTCATATCGCATAGTATTCTATCCTGCAACAGCTCATGATCGTGAAGCATTTGATCCAGCAACAACTTTTCAGCGGTAATGGTCAGAAACAGCAAAAATGGCCTCTCTCATCAGCAGCAACGACTGGGGTAACCAATCAATATCAACATAATGAAAACCAAGAATTGCGGTGGTCTGTCTTGCAGACAACTTCTAGGTAAGTCTGGTCGCTTTCCTCTTAAACCAATCCTCATATGATGTATCACCAGCCGCAGGAATGCTTTGTGCTTTGGCTTATCTTTTGCAGCGGCTGACCTGGATGAGCAAAACGTTTACGACAAATTGGTGCAGTTACCGCAAAAGCAAAAGGCGCAACAAGTCATTCATCGATTTTTGATTTTGCTCCTTTTGCTCCTTAAGCACTATTCCTGTAAACCAATCAATTTGAAGAATCAAACAGGACCTTTCATTTGTAGAAAAAAAAATTAATATTGAATTTGCAGCATGAGGTGCATTGATATCATCTTTTAGTAATTTACCATTTTAATCAACACCGTTCCAATACTTCAGATATTAATGCTAGCATCACGAACACCACCAATGTGACCTGAAAGAGGAGTTTAGCCTAATAATCACTCTGAGGTCAGACAACTATGTAGTGAGGCAGCAGAATTAAAACGGAGGTGTTCAGAATTCGACGTTATCATGAAAGTTAATGTAAACGACCAAGCAAACTCTGGCTGATCAATTCTTGGGGATACCATAGCAACCGCAGCAGCAAAAGCATGAGCCGCAATTGATGATGTCCCAGGCGATGGCCGTGGTGCCAAACACTCAGTCATCATTTGTCCCCTTTTTTGAGAACGATAGCATGTCATTCATCTTTCTTTTGAAAGCTAGAATGGATCTTCATCAACAGAGGCTAATGCTGTTGAGCCTGAGCTGCCAACAAATGGTTCATTTCTAAGATGGTTGGCCAAAACATTTGCATCTGCAACTGTAAATTGGTGAGGGTGTGCAACCTGACTGAGAACCGTCTCTGCGTAGATAGTGTCGGAAAAGAAGCAGCATTGAAAATGGCTGCACCTTCATCTGTATTCTAGGTTTTGAAAATACTACAATGGAGTTCGTGAAAAAATTTGGTGCAAGCACTGCTATTGAGCAATGAATCTTCTATTACATCAAAGGTAAGTGCCCTGCTCTTAATAATTGCTGTTTCAACAGTAAAAGGCCTACAGAGCTTCTTCATTTTGACAAGTGCTTGTCAGTCGTACCACCTGTTCTATAACACCGGATCCAATTAAGCAGGAACTGAAATGCCAGTGAGCAACGTATCGCAAATCGAAACGACCGCAACCATTAAAAGCCTGATTCAACTCTATGAACATGAATATCACATGATCTAAAACGGCTGCCACCAACGGCCTAAACGGATCCGCTTAGACATTTATTGAAGCAATTCTAAATAATATTTTGAGGGGAAGAATATCTAAGAAAAGAGAACCTTGAAAAGGTGGCGGGCTTCCTTTAAATGAAACTGGGTTGAACCACAATGCGTCACTGAACCACAATGCGTCACCGAACCACTCCGTTGACACTCCAAGAAGCCAAATTTAGACATTCGGGTGCCTCAGAGCAGCCCCATTAACCCGGAAAGCGGTCGTCAAACGATCTACTCAATTTAGTGAATGCATTTTAAGAACCTGCAAAGCAGTGTTAGAATTGGCCAATCAGTTACTAGGTGTGAGTGCAAATGATAGATTCCAGGGATCAGCTCACAGAGCCGGTGGAGTTGGATCAAGTCTCAACCACTGTATATTAAAACAAACATGTTATTGTAGCAAATAAATGAGTTTTTGAGATGCTGGCATGCGGATTGCGCTAGGAATGCTTTTTTAATACTTTGCTCAATAACGAATGGGAAATCTGTCTGCATTTTGTGTCAAGAGCGATACCCAGCCGGCTCGTTAGACCGACTTATCTGTTCTTCATTTCCAGTCGCTTCACTGATGAAATATTCAGCATACCATGACTGAATTCGTTATAAAATCAAAAACAGAAAAAGAATAAATGAACAGAAAAAGCGAAGAAAAAATACATCAACTAAAAAGAAAGTACTTATATTACTAAGATCGAGGTTATGCAAATGAAAATGAAATAGACGTGACACGATTAAATTGTAACCGTAGTAAGACTACAATTACCACAGTCAGTCAAACAAATGAATACCAATACTGCAACATTTTCAAAAAAGAATCAAGGAAGCAGTAGTAATCCGATACGACCAAGGCAACGTACAGCGCAAAACAACCACCATCAATTGCTATCTGACTACAGCAATCAATTGAATTATTTTAACACTGCAGCACTAAGGGCCTAACTCTTTATAACAACAGCATTGCCTTTCGTGCTGTTATTCGGGAAAGAAAAAGAATCATTGCACAACCCACTTATAAAATGACTAAGTGTTGAAGAAATCTTAGAGTTTCCATCAGTGGTATGGTGGTTAGCATTTATCTTAAGAAACTTCTTATCACAATATAAAAATAGTTTAGCAGGATTTGAACCAGCATTTTTGAAGACCTGCATTTGAAAACCCGGCGTTCTGACCATTTTCGTGAGTTGAATGAAATTAGGATTGCAACTAAGCAGGACCATTGAAGCATGAGTATTTGGATTGCAAATATTTGCCTAATGACTAATGAAGAAAGTATTTCTACCAACGGGTTTCCCATCAACAACCTGTGCAGGCGAATCACTATCAAAGTATTTAACTAATTCAACTGGAGTAGCAACTGAGTAAAGAACAGTCAATGGATTACACTTCAAATAATTTAATACCATTGAAGAACATCTTAATTGCATTTTTCTTGGTTAGGCAAAATATCAACTGAGTGACCCGACAGCAAATACAAAGTCATACAGTCAAGAATTAGCAGCGAAACCCAACGATCTATCAATTTATCAGTAGTGTGATGATTCAGCAGCATCTTCATCGATGCCATTTGTTTCAAGAAGCACCGTGGACTGCTCAATCATCGATTGTCTAGCCTGCGAATGGTTGTGATGCATTGTAAGCTGGAAACAGTTTTTCTGAAGTAGGTGTCCATATATGCAGAAATGCTTTTCATGCTTTGATGAACAGGAAACTGCAAAAACCTTTGCGGAACTAGTTCAAGAAGTTTTATTTTGCACGATGGAGTGAGATATGATTTCACCAACGTCACCATTTCGTCTGATGAACAGCCGTCAATAAGAGCATCCACCTATAATCGTAGCATGAGGTGCTGTGTGCTCTTTCCGAAATAAAAACCATTTTGCTCAGCCGTGGTTCTTTAAAACTCAAGCAATTGGTGAATATTTAGCATTTTTTTGTACCTACCAAAAAAAAATGTTTGTGTCCATAAGTTGAATTGTGTAGCTACCGAACGTCCAGAGAAGATTTGGCGTTAACAAATTCAGGCTGTTGTTTCATGCAATGCTTTGCGTTGATATCAAAGTCAAATAAAGCAGTCGTCTCATTCATTTGTTCGATTTTGAATCATCTTATTCCCGCCTCACCAAAACACCTTTTCACGCCTTCATACACAATTAGAGAAACAAATGTTAAAATAAGCTATTCCTTGATCCTGAGGAAACTGGTGAGCAATTAATGGAGTCTTTGCAAAATTCACAGTTGGTCTTCATTCCACTACACTCAGCCAACGACAGCCTACAGGTCTTTTTCCCTTTAAAAATTCCACCAACAGGTAAGTATTGTATCAAGCAATGGCTGATGCTTTGTCTCACAGGCAAAGGTCCAAAGTGGATCTGCTGAATTTTGTTCAACAGTAGCAGCGGCTTGAAAAGCAGCGGCCAAATATGTACAAGAAAATATGTCTCTGAAGGAATTTCTCAAAAAATTTGAGAAGCCATTAACTAAATGTTGTGAACCGCCAGCTTATCTACATTCGGGTTTTCGGTCTATAACAGCTGACTGCTCCCGTGACGGTATCAAATATACCTTAGTTCCTTATAAAAGGGACTGGCCGGTTCTTCTTTTTTTTTTTTGTGATATATTTCTTGGTTCAAATATTTGGTCAAAGACTTGCCACCAAGGGTTATGAGCCAAATTGCAGAAGCTTGCTGGCAAGAATCAAACTAATTAATGGATGCCGCAATGTTTACTATTTGGGCTTCGGTCTTGAATGTCAATGCTGCTCAGTTTCGTCCGTTGGTTCAAGCACATATAACAAAAGATGTCATTCCTGCTGATGATGCTGATTCAAAAAATGATGACAATCCATTGTTGTCCGTTTGCCGCACGTTAATTACTGCCGGATCAATTGCAGCTGAATTGCATGAGCTGCAATGGAATGAGTGATTGCCGTGAAGTATCAGCCTTCAAAGAAAATCATTATCGTGCTATTGTTGTTGAGGCCGAAATGTTCATCACCAAGCCGATTACTGCAAATAGGTGGCGAAAAACATTATGCCACAAAACGATTGGAGTAATCTCTGTAAAAAATTCATTTGCAATATTCTCAAAGAACACAACGGCAAACAAGCAGCCGCCATCTTCCAACCTTGTTTTACATTAAACATCACCTACCTTCAAATTGTTCTTCCTCAATTTTCAGACCTTCACAAATTGACATTTATCAATTCAAATGATTTCACCAATCATCAAAGAGATGATGCATTGCCTGGTAACCATCGTTTAACAGTGATAGCTTTTGTTAATTATGAACCATTTAAGAAATCAAAACCGAAAAAATGAGAAGATATCGTTGTCACAAAAAGGGACAGTGGGCCAGTGAGTGTCGTTCGGAACGGCGAGTTCTCGGTGGATCATCGCTCTCAGCCGATGCTTCTGCTGCTGCGTCTGTTTTCGATGTAGCCAAAGTGGATCAGTCGGTGTTTGCTTAGTCGTCGAAGCTAACCCGCAATCACATGTAAAACTTCAACCAGTTCCTTCCTGATTCTGGCGCTTCGCAACACAGTATTGCTCGCGGGGCTTGGCTCAACAGCTTTGATTGCTATTGAGGTTGCATTTCTGGTATTTCTGACACTATTGGCTCTGTCAAAGGTGCTGGAAGTGTGATTGCTTTAAGTTGCGATCCTTTCATGAATCTTCCTTAAGCTCACGATGATGACAATTCAATCTTGATAAGAGATGCTACTACTAAAAACGTCTGGTTGTCATTCAAAGATAATGGAATTCAATTAAATGGTCCACTAGTCGGCAAGAGGGCATTTTTAGAACTAGAACAGTGTCCTGCTGCGCCATCTGCTGTTGTACTAATCACCACTTGATGGCATCAACGTTTAAGTCACGCAGGTGCGGCAGTTGGAAAAGATATAGCCAAAATCAACTTTATTTCCGCTTCTGCCTGTTCAAAATCTCAGTCAAAAAACAAAAGATCCCCGGCCAAAATTATTATACACTATTTATCAAGACAGGCCACCACTGCTTTAAAATTTCTTCATGTTGAAATTGTTGGGCCAATGCCAGTCGGAGATGTTGATGACAATAGATATTCGCTCACCTTTGTTAATAATTACATACAATATGCCGTTGCGGTTCCAATGTCTGCACCATCATTGAAATTTGCCTGGTAGCATCTTTGGATTAATTTTATGCAACTGGTATTGCATATAGCGGCTCATACTGTCGTATCAGATATCCTGTTAGCATCTACTCTGTTCAACGAGTTTAGCCAGTCTGATGGAATCTTAAATAAATTGACAGTTTCTTATGAGTGCCATCAAAAATGAGTAGCTGACGGTTGGCAAAGAACACTCGTGACAAAATCATTGAACATGTATATTGAAGTTGTTGGACCTGAATATAGTTTGAAAGAAGCTGTAATATGTGTAATGGTATTGTCTAATTTGATTTTCATCAAACGACGAGCTCCGTTAACCACAACTTTCATTTTATTTTATGGATAAAATTCAACTGGTGCTATGCTTATGTTGAATGAATGTGGTGCATATGCCATCATCTCCTCACAAATCAGGCAAAGCAAGTCAGGTCATGCAAGTGCCCTCTGCCATTTGGTTGGCTACGGCAAATGTTCAATAGCCAAGAAAGGGAACAATCTTTATAAGAGCCGTGTTGCGGTCGGTTTTGTTGTCTCTTTGATAAAACCAAATTACCCTTAATAGTCCATCATTTGCTGCCATTAATACATCAGATCCATCTGTCGTTGGAGTTTAAATTAATGATGCTAGTGTTTTGACCCAGAATGTCTACCACCGTTAATGACAACAATTGCCCAACTCATCCCCTTCAGAGAAAATGCCAAAACTTATTTCCACCAAGGATGATGAATATTTTGACATCAGCACAGATGATGAAATGAAAGATGATCTCAATGACAACGAATGTGATTGAATTGAAGGTATTCCATCGACTGATAAAAACGGTGAACGTGCTGATGCTAACACCGGTGTTGATTATCATAATCACCAAATTGCTGGAACCAAAAAGGTTTGTCAAGGGAAACATAACCGCATTGAAAATCTTCCTAAAAGTCTTACAAATAAATGAAAAGATACGATTAAAGACAGGACTTCTCTGACATATACCCCTGCTGCATTAAATGCCGCTATTTAATTTACACCAATTTCGCCGAACCAATGCGCAAATGGCCCCTCAACTACAGTTTCAGGCAATCGTTGATCACAACACATATTTGTTGGTTAACTCTCCCTTTTTAACATGACTTCTTGGCTGTCCTTGAGAGTATTCAATCATGTGAGTACAAGCTGCTGATTTTGCTAAAGCCAGAGTAGTTGCTCTAGATTTTTTTTTGCTTCAACGTATTGACTATACTAAAACATTTGGCCCAGTGATCATGTATGAAGAAGTTAAAGCTCTTCTTGCTGTTGCGGCATCAACGTCATTAAACGGTCATCAAACAGATGTGACAACTGCAATCCCTCATGGTGAAATCAACGATGAAATCATCTTGAATCCACCATCTGCATTCTTTGATGCGGAGCTTCGTCAGAATGATTAAAACTTGCAGAAGTCAATTCCTCGTGTGGAGCAATCTGGTATTGGTTAGAAAACGAAAAACCTTATAGTTCCTCAAATTATTGAGTTTCAAATAGTCTCAGCAGAACAATGTGTGGTTCATTTTTCAATGACGAAACACCCCTGAATGCTCCAACAATATGTGTAAAACCATCTGATTGCCAAACGATCAGATCGAATCGTCTAGCTGGTAAAATCATATTTCAGATCATTGGTCCAAATGGACGTCCTTAGAGTACTTCCAAACCTTTCTCTTGGCTTTGAAATTGCTCAACCAAATGACGGGTGTTCGGCACCTACGAAAACCTAGCGCAGAGAGAATGATCAACAGACTAAAAGCGATGTGTCTAATTTGCTGGTTACACCAATGATAATTGCTCATGCAAGCTGCTACCTGAAATAGACGGCTGTGACGTTGAACCGAAATACTCATCATCTGTCAAATCAATTGTCTGTTCGTTACTTTTTGCCGCAAGTTGCTTAGGGCATCAAACTGCATTTGGTGCAGGGTTACTCATTTAATAGTGTGTCGCACCAAGACAAATTCATTTATGATGTGCAAAAGAAAGCGTTCACATATTTAAACACTAGCGGATTAACTAGTCATTACAAAGCAGCTTCATCAGTTGATCTACGTAGATACTCCCACACTCGTTGAACTGGACACCTTCCACATCAAAAATTAGTTGTCGGTTATGTGCTCCTCATGAAGCAAAACGCTGTTCTTTTGGAACTCCAAAAGCAGCCTTCAGTGGCTTTGCTGACTTGTAAAGCTGATTCCATTTCATTCAGTCAAGCACTCAAACAAGTTGTGCTCCTACTGAAGGGTATCTAATGAATTAGTAGAAATGTCCATAACCACTTTATTTATTGTGATCACAATTCTCCTATCAACTTGGCTAACCATCCCTAAAATTACAGATACTTCAACTAAGTCTCATTCAAGTAACATTTTTCAAGAAGGTTGTTGGAAATTGCTTTTACACTTGCAAGAGTTGAAACTAAAAGTACTGCTCTTGATGTCTTGAGTGGGTGCTACGGGCCCCAGTGTAATGATACCTCAATAAATTGATTCAATGATTCAATTATTTGCAGGTTGGTTCTGTTCTTAAAGCCGCTCTAAATCAATCCTACTATTTTTGTTTGCTTAATATCCAGTTAAGAATGATACATGCCCGTTATTCCTTTCAATCTCTGAATGAAGTAATATTGATTATTCAACCGTTACAACCTGAGTGTATCACTGCATTCGTTCCCTTAGCAAAATAATCAAATTGGTTTTCTAAAATACTTGCTCTTGAATTTGAGTTGTTTTGCTTTTGATTCCCAAGTCTAGTCATCGTTGGTTACCCTCTGATTATCTCAAGGACTCCTTCATTGTAGCCTGAACCGTGCATCCGTGAAATGGGTGATCCTGAACAAGCCAACTAGCGAACTGGTCTGATAACGTTCATGAGGCGAAGAGCAAAGCAGAATCCCACACCTGATTGGTTGAAATCTGGGAAATGTCTCCCAAGTACAACCCAAAAGCCAGGATTCCAAATCCACATGCATTTCCACCCTAATATAGTTAGCTGTGGAAGCCCATGGATGGCATTCAAGCTAATTCTTTAGCGCCCGTGAGAAGATGGCTTGAAACTAACTTTTGCACTCACACCTGGCAACCACTAGGCCAACGCAATCGGTCGTTTGATTGTTCACTGCAATGTTCGACTATATTGACTCCTTTGTCAGCGGTTTGGTTACTGGGTTGAGGAGGGCTGTTGTGATCCTCGCGGATCTCAACATTCTCACTCTCAATGTCCGCACGGGTTTCTTCTTTTGTCCATGTGTGACCTATTCAAGTTCCTCGGAAAAAGGGGTAGCGATGTCTTTTCGGGCTTTCTCTATGATATATCGGACTTTCTTAATATACATCGACGGCTTTGTTACGACGGCTGAAAGGGTTGAAAGAGCTTTGCTGGTGTAACGCACAGCCATCAATTTTCAATCCACATTTCGACTCTACTACAGAATGTGCTTTGACGGAAAGCCGTGGTTGGGAATCAAACTCGCTCCACTTCCCCTATAACCAAAATTTTGAAGACCAAGATTTGCACTCCCACCTTGTAACCGATTGGCCAATCCAAATGAAGGTTAGAATATTGTCTAAAATGCTTGACTAAATTTACCCCATGTGCTGAAAACTGGTTGCCGCGTTAGGAGAAACTGTTCGGCGCCTTGCGAATCTCAACATTTGAGCACTCTGTGGCTGACGCCGGTAGGACTTGGTCAATTGTTGTGATCGGCCCCGGTTCTTTAGAAAGAGGGGTGCAGAGCTGTTATACAGTTTTGTTCTTTATAGCCTTCCCAACTTTAATATATTACCATTGAGTTGCTACGACAATGGCAACTCATTTTTTAAATAATCTGGATTACCTCCCAGGCCGTCAGTGGAGCAGACCGGTGACAGAAACCGAAAGACAGAAGGTAGGCATCCAGGAGGCTCTGAGTGACCCCCTATCCTAATAACCGGACCTCAGACATTGAGATCAGAATAGTAAGACATTTCTTAGAGCCTGCAGTCCCGCACTTGAGCCAAGAGCAAGCCATGATCTTCAGGGATCCGCTGACGGCCACAATCGATTGGATTGAAATGCTAACCACGGCCATCAGAGTGAAAGCACTTTGGGGTGAGAAAAATGGGTGGATTTAGAATTCTGCCATGAGCGCTGCACAAGAAAGGTTCTTCCAACCCTTCAAACAAGGAGGGATGGCAAGTTCATTTCTCATGTGCGTCAAGAACGTTACAACTCGAGTTCGTTCGATCATTTGTACGTGAACAGCCATTTTCTGCAACCGCAGGTTAGACTTCAATCACGGACTCGATAATAAATTCAAACGCTAACGAAAAGTAAGACCACAATATCATCAAAAATAACCAGATCAAATCCACAATTGGCTACTGGATAATGCGAACCTCAACATTTTGAAAGCAAAAACATGAGACCCAATAATACAATCGACTTGTACTGATGTTGAAATATTATAACGTCAGTCAGACAAGCAATGGTGCAACACTGCTCTAGCATAGCCGTTAAGAAATAAACCAACAAATAATAATCAGATTAGGCAAGAGCCACGAGAACAGCAAAACAAAAACTAACATCAAATCAACCATTGAAAGTACTTATTGAGGTATTAAACCCTGCGGTGCTTCAAGCCCTACTCAATATGCCACCAGCAATATTTTTAGAAAGAACTTTTTCAGGAGTAAATCCTACATTGCACTCTCCTTATATAAACTGATGCAACATTGAAATTTGGTTAGGGTTTCTGCCCTTCATGCAACTATTAGCCAGCTTGAGAGCGCAATTGTTTTCACAATAAACACTTGGTTTATTAATCAATGTAGAAATGTTTTTGAAACACTGCATTAGAAATACTGCCTTTTCGACTGCTTCAGTGAGAGACATTTATTCAGCTTCCCGAGTCAACAAGGAAACTGAAGACTGCCTCTTGCAAATTCAAGTTACTGTTCTGTGATTAATGAAAAGCGTAACCCACTAACCGATTCTCCATCAACAATATTTTCGGCACAATCACTTTCAGCGTTTCTAGCCAGCTGAACAGGGAAAGCACAATCGTAGCGAATAGTGAACAGGGATGCGTTTAGATATGTATAAACTTTTTCAGCACACCCCAAATAAATCCTGCATGGTCCACCAAAAGATCGACTAAGTAACAACTATAAAACCAATATAATTCCACAATCAATTTGAAGCAAAATGCAACAACAACATAATTGATCTTGAAAGTGATGATTCTTTGGCAACTAACTCAAAGCAATAGGTTTCAATCAGCTCCTTCAATTGGTTAGAAATTATTGGTATAGTCTGTAAATGGGACTTATTAATTTTAATCGTTAATCCACTATTCTGACATTGGATTCCACACATACCAAAATACCGTCGTTAGTTCGCCCAACATCAACTTCAAAGAAACAAGCCAACATTAGTCCAAGATCTTGCACGTTAACCAAAACAATGTGATATGATCAAACCTGCTTCACCATTGGTTCTGATGATGCGGTAGAATTGACATCATCGGCAAATAATCGAACCATGCAGTGGTGTTTGCATTTTGAAGCATGAAACACGCCATGGTCAGGTGATGGTCATTGAAACCGAAGAGATTTGAGAGCATTAAGCATCATCTTGTACAACCAAATAAGACATCATTTGACTGCATAAATTGATTTGAGCAACTTCCAAACTCTTAGAGGATACACAGCTATCACAAATCCAAGAGATGGTTTCATCTAAATTTCACAGTTGATAACTCCATAAAAACGTGCAGTTGTCACATCCATTTGATGAGCATTGAATCACTTTGATGCTGCAACAGCAAGAGCGACTCCAACACATTAAAACCTAATTACCGCGCAAAATGATTCACTATATTAAGTACATTCCGGCAGCGTAGACTCCTGAGCAACTAATCAGCAACTGGCAATATCACTTTTCGGTGCTGATTTTATTGTAATCACTGAACGCCAGCCAAACAGATCATTCTCCACAGAGAAATCAACCAACCATTCATTGTCAGCAACAGCATCCTCCTTCTCGTGAATTAAGCCGATGTCAATCTACTCATCATTGTTATTAGAGTCTTCTTTTGATGTATTTGCTGAAGCAAATGCCGTTGCGTTAACATTGACACTCACAGCCATCCAACCACTATCTTCCAAAACACCACCAGCAATAGGAAGAGCACCAGCACCGATAGATAAAACTCAAAATCCAAGTGGAATTGCTCTTTCAAATCCAGCAAATGATGAATCATCAATAGTAAATATTGATTCATCAAAACAACAACAAGAACTGAGAACAACACAGCAGTTGTGAGAATTCTAGACTCTGAAAGCCTTTCTACTTGTGTCGTACCCCTGAAAAGCTCAACGCACACTTGAATCACCAAAAATAGATTGCCGGCTTTGGTTAAGCATCTAGCAATAAGCAGCAAATCCATAATCCTTGAACACAACAGCACTAGCAGTTTTTCCACTAAATAGTTCAGAAAGAGTTGTTAACCGATTTCCTTGATTGATGAGAATCATACTCATCAGCGGCGCTGCACACACTACCGCGTCCATCCACAAACAATCAGGAAGACACTCCTAAATTATCGTTGTCATAGCAATTGCCACGACTGTTTCTTGCGAACGTTCACGGACACCATTTTCATGAGAGTCATAACGAACTGACTTCTCATAATTGATTTTGTCAGATTGGCCAAAAGCTTCAAACTGCTGGATGGAAGCTCGTTATTAGATTCAACTTTAAAAATGATTTAACCTATAGTGGTTAAATAAATATGATATTATATACCAGCCACAAAACAGCACATGTTCGTGTACCAATTGCATCCACAACTACATTTTTTGAAATAAAATCAACAAAGCTAAAAACATAACATCTTTCATCAAAGGCAACAACTGTCAATGGCCCTGAAAATTCATCGCTAAGAAGACCAGAAGCAGCGGGGTATGTGGGGCGGACTACTTACTAATCATTGTGGTCGCATTTCCTTTCAGCCGACAGCCACATTTTGAACCACTTGCAGCAGAAATGCCATACATTTTGGCTATTTTATATGCAACAGCTTTACCTACACCACCTATTCGCTCATGCAGATTCAAACTAATTCTAGTAACAGCACATGGAACAACGACAAAATAGAACATTCTCGAAGCGGCTTCTGTTACAAGCAATCGCATCATTCAAATTTCTGCAATCTTCTTTCAATGAAAAGTACGCCGTTTTAGTTGATGCAGATGAATCGAAAATAAAATTTGCACCATGGGGAGCATGAAAACCAATTTCTTATGATCCCCCCACACCGAAGCATCTTTGTAGCAACTGCATTGACAACTACGATGGTGTCACCAATACCAGCAACCTGACATAGATTGGAAGTGAAGGCGCTGATCAGTTCACCTACACACGAAGGGCCTTGCTAAACTTCAGAATCGCAAGAGAATCGTTTCAAGCGCATCATCAGCGTGCTCAACACATAGAACATTGTCGCAAACACCAGATGATGACGATTGCGGGCATGATGAGCAGCCACAGCAGCAGAATCATCGGGTGCAACAGATGAACCAGCTAGAGCAGGCCGTGGTGCCAAGCACCCGCTATCAAAATGCTTCTTCTTGTGCCAGAAAATGCATTTCACTCTTTTCATTTAGGCATCTTCAATCGATCCCAACCAACAGAAGTAAGAAGTGCAAACCCTAGGCTTCCAGCAGAGGCATCATTACCAAATTGATTTGCCAAATCAATTGCAATGGTATATGTAAATTGGTGAGGATCTGAAAATAGAGTAAATTGCCTTCAGCTTTCGAGGAGTCCAATAGCAAAGCAGGATACAAAGTAAGGCAACTTCATCACTCTTCTAGACATTGGGAATATTGCCGTGGACTTCATCAATGGATCTATTGTAATATTCGCAAAGTTTAAAAAGTTCATCAAGTTGCCCTATGTTGTATGCTGCTTCACTATTGAACTTTTCGGACGCTAAAGCCCCTATACACAATGCACACACTCTCACAAAATTTCATTTGCTGATTCAATGGGTTCCGCCAATCATCTTGGTGATGGTCTGATTGCTGGCTGCCCACGTTGAACGGCGTTAGGCTCTGTTAAAAAGAGGCATTCAAAACGCCAAACCAAAAAAAAAAGACATGCCAACGCTGTCACATCAAATGAAATTTGGCTGGCGAGTCCCTTGCACGACGGCCAGGTTCAGCTGGTTCAACTGTTGCTGCCGCTGAATCGGCTGCTGAGTGTGCTCTGCTTGCCCCCCAAACTCATCAATTGCTCCTTCTTTGGCTGTTTACAGTAGCTAGCATGCTAATGATAAATTCCAGATGGCTCGATTTTGACTCCAGTCCGTTGCACTACATTTGTGCTACCCTTCATTGGATCAGCGTCTTAAAACATCAGAGACGTCATATTGTTAGTTATCGTGTCACTGTCGTTCAAGTCAAAGAAATTGGTACTGTGATGGGTGGCAATAGCAATCAATGGAAACACATTCCTGATGCTCCCGATAGAGCAAATTTCATTCCCATTTCAGCTGCTACATAACAGAGATCTATGCTTCATTGATACCTGCTGAGTCTATTGAAATAATTCATTGGCTGCAAAATCAGCAGTGTTAATTTCATATGAATGAACGATCGGCCCATAAGCTGCTCCGTCTAATACGTCAAAGTGGCATGAGCGAGGACCACATGAAGGTACATCTGCTTCAAAAAATAATTGAAAAATGTATAGCGACTCTGCAGCTGAAAGTTCAAAATGCCTGTTGTGTCACAAACAAATAAGGAGAACAATGACTTATATGTCGTCCGCAAAGTAGGGCACTGCTGTCCTTGTTCTTCATGCTGCTCATATTGTTAACCACCTGGCAGCTACTGATGCTGATGAAGATTCGTCTTCTTTACCAATAAAAAAGAATTGTCAAGAAATGTGGTTCTTGCGGCAATTACTGCACCATCATCAGCTGGTGGCAGGTGTGAATAATATCTTAAGTCTACACAACCACTGTTGCAAATGAATGTTTACACTCCACGATCTGATGACCAGCTTGCCTCCAAACAGTTCAAGAGACATTTGTCGATCTGAGAAACTGAAGCTTCGAAGGTCAGCGTCAAATCATTTTCATCAAAATGGGATTGCTGAATGTTGCCAAAAATCAAGGGTCACTAACGCTATGAGAATGTCAATTGAACTTAATGCTGCTGATCATTTGTGCAATGATCTTGTAATGTTTGCGCTGCTACTGATGAATGTGAATTACGCAATACAGGGAAGTTCCCCAACTACACTCCCTCACTGATTTAGTGCAAGAAAGTGACTGCTGCTTAGTTGAAGCAGAATCGATGTCTTGCGTGTGCCATCATCCCCGAGCAAAACGGGAAACATATGCTCAGTGAGCCAAGGGTCCCCTGCCCTGTTGCGGTCCGCGACACGAATTGAAATGCCATTAGGGTGTACAAATCTAGCAATAGCTGTGATGTTCTCAGATTTTCTTCTTTTGTTGATGAAAGCTCCCTGTTGTTGGAAAGTTCATCATTTGCCGCTTTGAGGCAAACATTTGTTATTGTTGATAAAATTACACCTGCCGCTGGTGGAGCCACAAAAGACAATCAGTGCACTGCAATGAATGACAAATGTAAAAACACTGCGATTCCTTCAGAAAAACCTTCAAATGATGACTCCAATAAACAACATCATTATACTGACATCCGCTCAAATGATGAAACAATGGATAATTCCGTTAACAATACACCGCATTAAAATCTATTGCTTGCATCCACTGATGATGGTGATCAGGCCGCTAATGAAAACAGCGGGGCTCCATCAAATAAAGACCAACGCTCTGGAAACAAAAAAGATAGTCATGACGATCTTGATGGCACTCCCAAAGTGCTTGAATGCTATACCAACGATTAAACAAATCCAACTTGACACAATCTTACTCAGATATATCTGGCTGCGGCTTCTACGCCGCAACTACAGATGATGCACATGGTGCTTACTGTATCTGCAAAGTGCAATGTCAATGAAGGTTTCAATCAACGGATAATTGCATAATCTATTCGATAGTTGACTCTCTCTAATGAGAACCCCGTAGGCTGCCTTTTGGTGCTTCCAATAGCGTCGGAACCAAATTAAAATACTGCTAAAGCTTGACATGTCTCTGAGCGGCTTGCGCAGGTTAAAGAAATTGACTATACTGAAGAATTTAATACCATTAGAGAACATGAAACTGCTAGAAACCCTTTTGCTGCTTCAGCAATGAGTTTATTAAAGGCTCCTGAAGTGGCTTTGACAACTGCATTCTCTTAAAATTATAATCACAATAAAAAAGATGAAAACACCTCATGGGGATTTCACTGCTGAGTATCCTCCGAAAGAATCAATGCTGCACAAATGAAGATATGGATTTAATCAATATCTTCCTTGTTGGTTCAAAATAATACATGACAGCTCTCCAAGCCAGTGGGTTTCAAGGAGCCTCAGCTGGGCAATGTGTGCTTTGATGTTTGAAAACGAAACGCCATTGCATACTCCAATAATAACTGCATCATCGTACAGGTGCAGATCATCTGATACAAGTTTCAAGCCGGATGAATATCTTGCATTGCTGGTCAAAAGGTTAGATCGTTGAGTGCTTTGTCTTTGAGATCTTTGATTAAAGTTGCCCAAAGTAAAACCGATATTTTGCTGACTATCGAGGCTTACCTCCGAAATGTGGCTCCACTAATCCAAATCAATAATGATCAATTGCAGCGAGCTTCAATAATCATTAGACGACTGAAAATGCCTTATATAAGTGATGGTTTAGCGGTTGATGCTGAACAGTCTTCAACTCACCTTCCACACGTGGCATCACTCGTGCCTGCAGCAAACGGGATGTACTAAATATGTTGGTTTTGCTGATTTGAACCCCAGTTGATACTTGGAGCACCAACGACGACAGGTTCAATTGTTCTGTAAGAGTGTTGATGCACTAAGCACAGCACCACGTTTTGCTCACTGCAATAAGCTTTCATCATTTGTGTTGTTGGTATTTTACATAAATGTAAATGCAAATCTTGGCAAGCACATTCCAGTAGGTGAGAATATGTTTCGCATTAATCAAAGACCACTGATCGTAATCAGAAACCCTCAAATGATAGTGACTAATTTATCACTTATGACACCGTGGATTTAAGACATTTAGTCAGTGAAAAAAGGCTTGATCTTAACGAAGATCGTCAAAATAATTGCTACAAATCAACATGAACCAACTGGTTCAAGGTGAGTACAATGCTGCTCGCAATGCTGCAGCTCATACACCTGTCAAACAACGCCAAACCAAGTATAATCAAGTACCCTTTTATGGACGAGCTGTGCATTGTTGCATTTACTTTTGCAGCGAATGATAAATAATGAAATGAAACTGATATGTTGACAAAAAGATAAGAGCTGCAGATCTTAAATTTAGCCATACCTGGCTTCATTAACACAATTGCCAATAGTGATGCTCTTGCTGATCAGTGCGTATCAAATTTGCTGACCACTTCGTGCTTCTGCTATGACATTGTCTTTTCATGATTTATCCGTCTGTTGTTACTCAACAATGCTGTTACACATTCTTCGCATTTACCGTTGTTAAATTGGATTTAGGACGGTGGAATGTCTATTTCGACTCTCTTGCGCTTTTGCGTCCATTTTTTAAACAATCAACATTTTGTACGTGATCAATGGCCGTTGCTTACGATCTGATTGCTAGTTGAGCTTTGCGTTTGTCTATTATTGATTAGCTTTTGATCTGACATTGAGGCCAGCGATTATAACCTGCGCAGTGGTTCAGAAAATTATCTGGTTCGGCACAACCAAACTATAGAGGTGACCGGGTATAGTCTTTGCCGCACCAGGCAATAATACTTGTCTTTACACTGTTGTGACACTCTGGATAATTTTTCTTACTGCCACGCGCATGCCACCAATTCAAACACACCCTTTTGTGTCACCCTAGATTTTTCGTTTTAGCAGGCAGTGGTTGGAATTCAAACTGACTCCACTGCGTGCGTCAGCGATTCTCTGGATACTATGTTTCACACTCACTCTTAGTAACCGCTCGCGCAATGCGAACAGTCATTTGCAGTTTGTCTAAAATTTTTGACTAAGTTGACCCGACTGTCTGAGAACTGGTTACTGGGTCAATGAGGGCTGTTGCGAACCTCCCGGATGTCTACATTTGGTCTCTTGGTGTCTGTCACCGGTTTGCGCCAGCGACGCTCTATGATGTAACTTGGTTCCCTATAAAAGGGGCTGGCGGTCTTTTCTACGTTTTTCATTCTTATATACTTCTTCACCTTTATACAAATCTTGGATTCGCTACAACATATACATTTTCCCCTTAATATATTATCATGCATTCCCTACATCTTTGGGTTATTTCTCACAGCATCACGTGAGAAGACCGGTGACAGACACCGAGGGACTGATTGTACACATCCGGGTGGCTCACAACAATAGATCTTCATCGATTCGCTACAACATATTTGGTGATTGCAGGATTTCGAGAATTTCCATCTAGTTTTCACTCAAACAATAATTCAGTCATTGATGAACTTTATTGAAACACGAATAACTATATGTACTCAACGTGATCTTTGGCGAATTTTAAAGCTTCTGCAGCAGAACCGCCAACCAATCCATGTTTCACTCTTATGTGCCTGCTTAATGCATCACCACGGCTGAAAGTTTTTGGTTGGTGAACTTTTTTCGGTAAATAATTGTTTTCCGAAGCAGCTTCAACATGTTGATCAAAATTATTACGAAGGCTTTGCTTGTAGTTTTTTTCACAAATTATACATTTGAATATTTTTTTTCTTTCAGCGTGAATTGTTTCTTGATGTCTTATTAAGTCATAAGGTCTTGAAAAGCGTTTCAAGCATTGAGCTCCTGTAGCAGGATTAAGCAAACGGCACTGATGATCTGAAGTAATAACATTTTTGGAACCGAAGACAGTAGTGTCGTTCTTATCCTCGTTATCTATGCCGCCCTTCAAAGGAACTGATTTCAATGTAGAAAGAGCACCCTGAGATTTATGTTTTTGGTTTTTGAATGGCAGAATGACAATAGAGCTTGAATTGATATTCACAAATTTCAAAATTTTTTTATTCTCTTGTGGTGAATGACTGCTATTTTCACCAATGTCATTCGGCAGAAAGTAATTATTTAATTTACCATGATGATTTGTGTCATTGGACAAAAAAGAATTGCATGAGGGAGAATCTTTACCCAAACATTGTTGATTTGATATTGCAGTAATAAAATTAGTGGCAACAGCCTTTTTAATCAGTTTGAAGTTACTCGAAGAATACAAATTGGAGTTTGGTTTTGATTTGTCTAGTTTAGACGTGTGCGATTGACCAAAATCAGGAATCATGTCTACGTCCATGATGTCGTAGCAATCATCATCAAAGTTGAAATTGGTAGAAGTGGTATCATTGTTATTATTGTTATTATTGTTTAATTCAGAGCCACTTGATAAAAAAGGAATGTTCCTATGATTAACTTGTGGAATTTTCAGCTGTTTAGTAGGATTCTGATAATCGTAAAGTGATTTGTCATCCAAGATATTGGTTTTCTCAGCGTTCACGTTGTTTTGTAAATTAGCATTAAGGGGGTAGTCAGAATTCGATTTAGAAAATATGATTGATGGAGGATTCGGATGAGGTGGAGAGCTGAATTGTTCAATAGAGAGACTGGAATTAGTTATAGAACGATTAGATTGATAAAAGTCTTTGGGTGATGATGATATTTCAGGAAGTTTTGGCAACTGGATACTCTGATGATCAAGTTGGGTAGTGTCATTTGAAGGATTTTGAAGGCTATTTAAAGAATCGTCATTGAAATTACATTCTTGATAATCTTTAGGAAAAGTTGAATCAAAAGAAATATTAAAGTCAGGTTCCAATTCTTGAGCAGGAATGACATTAAAACCCAACTCGGAATTGAAGGACATTTGAGGTTCCGCATTGTGACACTGATAATCTAGATTTTCAGGATCTTCATCCTCATCATCATTGTCTTCATCGTCTTCGTCATCTTCGTCATCTTCAAGAATTAAATCTTCTGGAGAAAGAAAGTAAGAGTTTAAGGAATTATGGTAGGTGGAATAGTCGATTGATGTTGAATAAAAACAATCAGAAGAAGGAACTTGAGGGTGATTCTGAGGATAACAGGTGTTTGATTTAAAAGTGAACAACGAGTTGTTTTGCAGAGAATTAATGTTTGAATTTATCATTTGATTATTTATAGTATGGTCGACGGGACTAGATTCATTATAATTGGTATTAGTGACATCGTTATTATTGTTATCGCTGTTATCACTATCGTTGTTATTAAGTTTATTGATTCTAGGAAGGTTATTTTGGGAACTATCGATCTTTGAATTGAATGCTGTTTTATTGCTTGAATTATTAAATTTAAATTGATTTGTTTTAGAATTGGAATTTGATTCATAATTGATAATGTCATAATTGATGTGATTTATATTGTTCATCTGATCAAAGTCGTCGAAAAAATTGAAACTATTAAGGTTATTTAAGCTATTAAAATTATTAAAGTTATTGAAGTTATTAAAGTTATTGTAAAAGGGAAAATCATCAGTATAGCTATCAAATTTGTTATTAGTATCACAAGAGTTATAAGAATTGTAAGAATCCAAAAAAGGTAAATGTCTTTTTTTGAAAGTTGAGGGTGAATCAGATGGTGCTACTGTTTTCGGTAACAGTAAATTATGAGAATTCATAGTACTATTAGAAAGATTTTTCCTTAGTAGGACCGTATTGTTGAGCAGGCTTTCATCAAGGAAATTGGTATTAGTGTTGTCGTCAAACAAGTCATTAGAGGATTTTGGCTTTGAATTGTCGTTGGTTGGAATCAATAAATTATCAGGATTGGCATACTGATTGAAAGGATGTATTGCAAGATAAGTTGAGTCAATTGAATTGGGGTCGTAGTTTATCTCATACTCCAGTAAATCGGAATCAAATTGGGAGACCATATTGAAATTCAGTGCATCCAGCTTTTTGTCCATGTTGATGCCAGCATTCTCTGTACGATCATCAAAAGTGTTTTTGTTTACTTTCAGGTTATTTGTGACTTTGGGATTGGTAAAGTCCAGAATAGGGATGGTGTTTTTTGCATTATTTAAAGGGAGACTCCTGTTGAAAGAGGGAGAGTTGGTAGGTGTGTTGGCAAAGGGGAAATTGAAAATGTCATTGAAATTTGAATAGCTGCTGTTTGCAAGAGTGGATAAATTTGGGGTGGTGCTGTGGTTGTTGACAGGGGAGGAATTGAGGTTCTGAAGAGCATGGATGCTGTTGATGAATGAGAGCTCACCCTCAAGAAGATCGTTGTTGGAAAGAGATCGTGGGTAAACAGATAAAAACGCCATTGAAAGGAAGAATGAAAGTTCGATTGTGAAGCAGAGCAGAAAGAGTTTTCTCAGCGGAAGCAACAAGAGCATCTTTTTATATCTTCTTCCCTGCTGTTTTTGCTCCTCCGCCAGCGCCCGCATTACTAATTCGCCGGATCCACAGCCCTGGCCAGTCGAAGCTTCTAGAGCACTCGCAGCCGCAGCCGCCGATAGCGTTGTTATGCAGCGGCCAGAAAGCGCGCGCAGACACTCACAGCGCTGAGCTGTCCTGCCGGCGGTAGCGGGCTTACACCGCAGACCAGCCACGTTTCAACCTTCCAAGCGCGGCAGCACCGCCTTTCGTTCCGTAGCGCTGGTGTAAGACAGCTTCAATTGCACTCCAGGTGTCGTCATCGAGCTCCACACCTCTGGATGATTGTTCAAACGCTGGAGATTCCGCTGCTGGTGTGGCTGGTGTGGCTGGTGTACTTTCCTGCTTGAATGGGGACACGAACAACATCAAGTTTAATTTCTTATTCTTCACCAACAGAATGTTTTTGCTTACTACCTCGTTCAAAAACTCAGAGTTATTTAGCATCTTGCTCTTAAGGAGTATTTTGATTTGAGCCACAGACTTGATTTTATCGTTCAACTTTTTCTCTCGGACTTCATTAAGAATCATGTTCTTTATCTGGTATATGGTGATGTTCTGATTCCTGATCACCAAGTCCATGTTCAATTTGAAAAGTGGCTTGACTGATTTCAAGTTCAATATTATTTCCTCTTCTTTTCCGCCACTAGTCCTCTCCTTTTCATTCAAGTCAATTGGCCCAAACTTCATTTGCCCTTCGACAGACTTATATGGGTTAAAATTCTGAAAGCTAAGACGTAATTTATCTCTATTTCCCTTATCATTCAAATCCAATTTAAACTCATTTGAGTACGTATAGTCAATCTCATTCCCATTCGAGCTGCTTTGATAGTACAACAACTTCAAGTAGTTTTCGCAAATCTCCATATCATCGACCATCTTGCTGCAAATCAAATCCCGTTACAACAACAACCTCAATTGTACGCTTTTATGTTTCCTTGATTGTATTTACTGCTGTAATCTCAAACCAAAGTCTTTTCAAAAAAGAAAAAACTGCTTCTTGTGTTTTGCCTTTTTGCTTACGATGCAAATATCACACGTGACTCTGTTATCTGAATAAGCGTTCAGTTCTTGGTATGGTTTTCTTTCATCTCATCTTTTAATCTCGTTGGTTTATTTTCTGAGGTTTTCTTATTGTCTCCTTCTTATTTTTCTTCTTCTTCCTCTTTCTCTTTCTCTTTTAATTCTGGTTGTTCCAGTTATTTCTTCCAACTTTTTTATGGTTTGAGTATTAATTAATCACTCATCAATCAACATGTCTGCATCTATCACTAATTCAAACCCTTCTGATCAACATGTTCCGAATCGTTCTGTTTTCAATAAATTAGATGATTCAATTTATTATCCTTTACTCGATTTAGATTATCAAAATCGTTTCATAATCTTTAAACCAGCTTATATCAAAAACATCTCTTGTGGTTACTGTAAACTCTCAAAAAACTCAAATCAAGTCTTTCTCCAAATCTACTCAATAGATATTAAAACCTACGAAATCTTGATCAATAAAAACTACAGGAGATCTGGCATCTATCTCTATAAATTTGATTTGCTAAGAAACTGTTGTAATTTGTATACAATCCGTTCAAATTCTTCTTTCTTGAAACTATCAAATGATCTCAAAAAGTCCTTGAAAAGATTCATTCATTTTTTTAATCCTTCCTTCAATATATTTCCAATAGATAAATCTCTTCCTTCTTCCTTTTATAATCTTCTTCTAAAGTTTTGGAACCATCAACGCACAAAAATTAAATCCGTTTTCACTTCCCCTAATTTCACCCCAGAAAAATATAACCTATTCAAAAAATACCAAATAGCTATCCATAAAGACAAACCTTCATCTTTATCTGAAAAATCTTTTACCGAGTTTTTATGTGACAGCCCCTTTAATATCAATTATGATTCTCCCTTTTATCTTCAACAACTAGACATTCTAAATAACTCTTGGTATAAATTTGACTCAAACCAAATCCCTGATTTAAAAACAAAACAACCTTTCTCCAAAATCTTGGGTTTGTTGCATGAATGCTATTACTACAATGATACTTTAATTGCCATTTCCTTCATTGATGTTCTAATTAACGGAATCTCTTCAGTCTATTTCATATATGATCCAGATTATAAAAAGTTATCTTTTGGAAATATCTCCGCCATTAAAGATTTTCTTTTATGTGATTTATTGAATAAAGACTATTATTATTTAGGCTATTATATTAGTAATTGTCCTAAAATGAACTATAAAAAGAAATTTGGAGGTGAATTACTAAACATGATCAACTATAGATACTATCCAATATCTTTATTCGAAAATAACTCTCGCCTATTAAATAATTATCAATCCAATTCGCTTTTGGAAAATTTTGTATGTCTTTCAGATCAAAATGATCTCTCAAAACTTCAAAATTTTGAAAATAATAATGATAAAATTATTCGTAAAACTATCAATGAAAAAAGTCAATCCCACTTTGAATTCAATCTCGATATTTCCAGGTCCCAGTCATTAGAACTTAACCCCTGTTCTTATTCAGTAGAAAATAATTCAAAGGATAAAACTCTTTTAAATGTATCGGATTTATTGTATAATTCTTTCACTAATAAAGGGACGGCTTTTACTGATCTTAAATCTATCGTTTCAACTTTTAAAAATGACCATAGCTTAACTCTCACCATAAACTCTAGTGAATTAAAAACTATATACAACCCAAAATTCATTAATTCAGTCAAAAAAACTGGTGATATTGATATTAGTAACAAAGTCGAAGATAAAAAAGTTGACGATGATGATAATGATGACGATCACGAAGATAATGATAATGATAATGATATTGACTTGGGAGCTTTCCAATTACACAATAGAAATAATACTTACAAGAGATTGCCTTTAATAATACCGGGTCTAATTCCATTAAGTCAAATCAATACATTAATTAAAAATGGAAAGCTAGATAACTTGACAGTAAAAATGTCTTGCTATTCTTTGTGGCTACGTTTTGATCAGGTGAAATTCTCCGACATACCTGAAAAATATGAGCCGCTTAAATTCATTTTGATAGATCTTGTTAGATTGTTTGGTTTGGACATCGTAAATTGTATTTCACTATTCTTGTAAATTGGTTGATTGTATTTATTTATTGTTAGATATCCTTCGTAAAATCGCCATAATAGGAAATATGTGCTAATACGCATGCTCTCTGTACAAATGCTCGTTGCCGCAGTCGTTATCAAAACACCAGTGGGATGAACCATCTTTCCAATTCGGTAACTGCCAAAAACCCTTTTCAAAATTCTATGTTGAGGCATTTTAATTTAAAACCCAATACCTCCAACTAACAAGGGATATAATTCGTACAACGTTTGATTTTTTACTACTATGTCTATTCTTTTATGGCATCAACTTTTCTCAGCTGAAGCTCATTAAAGATTTTTTTTTTTTTCTGCTTATTTCTTTTTCTAGGTCTATTAGTTCCGAAAATACCAAGTTTGGAATCGAGACTATTTTGGAATCTCACCAACAAAAATGTAGATTAAAAACAATTATTGGTGTAAATTTCATTTAGATTATGCTCTATTTTCATGGTGGTATCATGTCAATTTTTAAACTGAAAACATTTTTATATTATTTTTCCCATGACATTGAGTGGAAGGATTTTGAGAAAAGGATCTTTCAGAATTTTGTGGATTCAAAAGTTTACTAAAACTTACTCAAAATATATCCTTTTTAAAAAAAATTACCTAGCGATATATAAAGGTGATGTCTTTGTAAATCAGAAATTATGAAAGACAACTAAATACTAATCAGATATTTCTTTAATGCCATGCAATTTAGCACGCCATGACCGAACTTCAATTAGATGAACGGTGGAAGAAAGCAAAAGAAACGAAAAAAATTAAAAAATAAATCTAGATCTGTTCTTCTACCTACTTCAATTAAGGAAAGGCATTCAAATCATAAGAATTAAGAGATTTCCATAAAAAGTCCCATGATTTTTCAGCCTCAGATAAATATAGTTGTGAATCAGTTTTAATTATTTTGTCAATGTTTTCACCGCAGCTTAAAATTGCTTTTCTTGCAGCTATTCTTGCTTCTTTCTCTTGTTGACTTGGTTTATTCATTTTCTTTAAAAACATTTTCTTTGACAATTCTCCGAAAGCGATCAAAGCATTCTCATATGCTTTCTTTTTGGTTTTTACTGCCTGCTCTTTGTCACCAGTGGCATCTCTCAAAAAACTGGCTTTATTTTCTGTTTCAATACAGAGCTCCAAAGTTTTATATATTAAAACAGAGGCTATTAGGATTATTCCGTCCTCATCAATCAATCCCTGGTTGATTGAAATATTAAAAATTGGTATCAAATACTCTTCCAAGTTATAGATGTACTGCTTAACTAACTTCTCACTTGTTACTAAAGTATACAAAATTTCATATCCAGTCTTACGTAAATTAGCCGCATCATCCACTTTACGTTTGTATGTTCCAATTCTGACAAATTTAAAATATTGCTTCTTGGGAACCAACTGATCAAAGATATTTGGTAGCAAAACGGATAAATCGTGCATAATAAGATCCGGTGTATTGTGTAAGCAAGTAATAATTGTGCTAAAAATAAGTTCTTTAATCAAAAGATTCTCATTAGAAAGGGAACGTAGAATATAAGGGAGTATGTCATTTATTTTCACAGAAAGTTCAATTGATTTCATACCAAGTAATAAAAACTTCACGGTTGAAATGATTGTATACACCAAAGAAATTTCTCTCTGAATATCATGTCTCTCTAATTGAGTTTTCAAATTGACAATAAATCTACTATCAATCAAGCAAATAGTTGATAAACATTCAGCAACAACAGTAGATTGACTTGAGTTAATTGAAATCTCATTACGTTCAGTGGTTATTAGCGTGTTCCAAATATTTTGCAATTCTTCTGCATTGAAAGTGTCCACATTTTCTAAATTTTGTTTTAATGATAAAATCAAAAGCTTCTTGTGATTACTGTCATCGCTTAGTATTCTTTGTAATAAAGTTGGCAAGTAAAGATCAGTATTTCTGAACACAAAATGCCCAATTGCACCAGCTGCAGCCACTTGAACTTTTTCAATAGGAGAAGACAATTTTTCGTAAAACTTTTCAATGGGAACTCGGAGAGTTTTGTATCTACTGACAAATCCCAAAAACTGGATGAGGAACACCTCCTGTTGTATATTCAATTTTCCGCTTCCGAAAAATTGTGTCTCATAGTGGTTAATTTCTTTCAATAAATCACTTGTGACGGCAAACACAGCCAAGAACTCACAGGTCATACTGTTTTCAATCTTGAGCTTATCATTTTTAGCAATCAACAAAAAAAATTTGAATGACAAATTGTGATTTAGTGAATTAGCTAGCACCTGAGAAAACTTCAACATATTCTCGTTTTGTTTAGAGTCGAATACCTTGAAACAATAAACTACCAATTTCAATAAGTCTTTCAAATCACCATCACCAATAATCTGATATTTTTTTTCGAAAATTAACAATGAAAGGCATTGCAAAGAAGAGCACAAGTCAGTTGGATCTTTTGGAGTGTTATGGAAAGTTAAATTGATCAATCGCTGTATGTCCCTTTCATCTAAATCATCGATATGTTTCAACTCAAGCAAAGTACTAACCAATTTCCAGCCATTTGATTTATAAACTACCTGGGAACTAGGGAAAACGAGGTTCATACTTGTAGAAAAAAGTGTTTTCATATAATTACCTGGTAGTCTCAAAGTTTTGGCAAATTTATCAGACTTTAAAATTGATAGCAATAAATCAATTGAAGTATCTGCTGTTTGGTCATATCCTATATTATTTACGAAACAATCAATGATTTTAGTTGAATATTGATTTTTTCCATCAAAATTCATAAAAACATTCCTCAAGCACGCAAGTGACATTTCTCTTATCCTAGCAAGAAATCTGGTTGATGTTGATTTGAAGATAATCAGGCCAATAATCCTATCTGTAATTGATGAGATATTTTGGCTATCTTTGTAATAAGAATTGTGATTAAAGTTTCTGCATTCAAAAAAAGTTGTGACCCCATTTAAAGCATTCACAAAATTTGAAATACTTCTATCATTTAAACCACTTAGATGATCATCTAAGATTTTCACCAAAAGACAATCATCTAATTGCAAAAATAATTCTGTTTTAAATAGAAATGTTGAGTAAAACTTCAATAGCCTTGAATTTGAAAAAGGGATACTCAACTTATTTTTTGAATTTAGAATTGATTCTATAGTAACATTCAAATTATTTCCACTAAAAAAGAATATTTTCTTTTGATTCGTATTATCTTGATCTGAACCATCATTATCATTGACGTGTTCTTTTAGATCACCCTCATTAATTACTTCAAGCAATGTAAGAACGGCTGAAAAAATTTCGACAGACTTCACTTTTTTATTCATTAAATAATTCAAATTTTTAATTAGTAAACTTCTCAAACTCCAACTTTTTTCACTTAAATAAAAATCCTCTAAAATATTAGGGAATTTTTTAATGGAATAAAAGAAGTCAGCTAGCGTTTTAATTATAATAGAGTTGACAGATTCATCATTTTCCATTTTGATCCTTTTAATTAAATTCTTAAGATAACGATCATGGATTTTTTTTGTTAAAACGATGCTTACATCAGACAGACAAACTTCTTGACTATAATTGTTATTACTGGTAAATAATAGATCAATTAAATTAATTGATTGTTGACGTAATGTAGAAGAAGTGTCACTATGTTCCTCATCATCGTAATATTCGTCATCGTCACTGAAATCGAATTCACCTTCATAGCCATCATTTTCTGAGAGATTATCTTGGACACCATCATTTATTTCGATGTCCTCATCATCATCAGATTGGATGTTATCTTCCATATTAAAGGGATCGTAGTTGATAAAACTGTTTGAAACAGTAATAAAAGAATTCAAATTGTCAGATAAAAACTTTTCATTTAAATCAATGGAGCCATTGGAATGTAATGATTTATTTAATGAATTATTAATAGATATGATATGAAACAAAAATTTGATAAGATTTTGTAGACAAGTTAACGAGGTTTCTCTTTTAGAGTCGATTTTCAGTTTGAGGTCATCATTATCTTCATTATCATCGTCAAAATCTTGGGTTTTTAAAAGATCCAAGTTAAGAGTTTTTAGTATTAAATCATTATAAATTTTGGTAAATAAATTAGCATTATCATTCAGATTTAAATCAAAAATGCTTGTGTTGGAAAATTTTTTGGTCTCATTAGTAACTGAACTTAAAATATTTGAAATCAAAAGTAATTTGATAGTCTCAATATCATAAAAATTATGATTGTTATTATTGTTGTTGTTGTTGTTGTTGTTATTAGTGAGACTATCCTTTTGACTTTTTATATGATTTAAATTTAAAATTGAGTCAAATAAAAATTTGTAGTTTTCTTCATATGCAAATCTGGATATAATTGAAATAGCTGCAATTGATTTGTTGAATAATAAATTAAAGGAATTATTTAAAACCAAATCCAATAAAAACTCTAACAACAACTGGATTTCAAGCGGTTTAAAATTCGCGCCGAATTTACTGATAAATTCTATGATTATTCCGATGTTATCTAATGATAAGACAGGGAAATTGAGTTGTTTCAAGTTGTGGATTTTGGAAGTTTTATCAAAAATTGGAATTGACTTTAAATAAGAATTTGAGGTAGGATTTTGAAAACCGTTTAGTAAAACAGGGAAGAAAAAATTTTTGACTAAAAATCTTGGTAATTCAATTTTTTTCAAATTTAAATTTTTTTGAAATGAAATTTTTTTTGCTGTGTCAACGAATGAATATTGGTTAAGAAAATTTTGATCAATTTCAAACAAGTTTTTGAAAATGTTTTTGATCGAGATGGTAAAAACGTTACAACTAATATTATTTTGTTGTTTAGAACTATCAAGTGGGTCGTATGATATTAATAAGCTATTTTCTTGATTGAATTGATCATTTTTGATTTTCAAAGTATTCAATAGAGTGAAGAGCTGAACATCAGTCAACCACATGGATAAGTGATTGAAAGAAATCAATGATTGATTTGAAATTTCTGTGTTGGGATCATTCAATTTTGAGAATAAGTTTAAGATTACTTGGTCAATTAATTGAGGATAGTTACCAAAACACGATCCTCGATGAGATATTAACATGGTCAAATCCAACAAAGACATGAATCTGATATCAGGATCTGAATCATCAAGATTAGAGAGCAAAGCATTAAACTCAGACAAGGTATATGTCTTGGGGATTTCATTTGGCTGAAATTGGTTCATCTTGAAGTGGTATCTTGAACAATAAAATAGAATATAAAATCTGCCACCAGTGATCTAATAGAATCACACAAAAAAGAAGTTTTCTCTGTTGTTCAGAAGCAATTGCAGATCCAGAAGAAAGAGGGTTTGCGAACTGAAGGCAAACTATCCATAAAATTGCCTTCTTTATATCTCCTATAAAGCTGGCTACCGAAAGGGCAGCTGCATGAGCCCGAAAGAGGCAGGTGTGTGCTCACGTGCAGATTGTCCGAATAGTTCCAATTATTATTTCGAAAGAATATCGTGGAGAAAAAAATAAAACACGAAACGGTTTTGCTCACCGTCAAACTGGCCGACTATACTTTTCGCGTTCCGTTCGTTCAACATTGACGGACGTATCAGTAACGTATATGCGAGCACTACCCGGCTTATTGTTCAACCCGAGAAATGCCTGTCCGCGCACGTGCTCCGGTGGGTGCACGCGAGCGCCACCGCCATGAATAACACTTCTAACGTGGCAGCAACGTGTTTATGGGTGCAGGAGTCGCCCGACTGGGCACAACCGTCGCCCAGTCAAAATGTCTGATCTGGGACTTAATGCCATTTCCTGTCCCTGCACCTGAAATTTTTGAATAGCACTCGCTATCTTCCAAATGCGCTGGTGTTATTCGATGGTCTGCTTCTTTATCTCTCACACCTCCGATCCACCTCTGCTGCTTTTTGTTATCACCATTTGCTATTTAATGCATTTACAATAGAATCGCGCTAGCCTTTTCACTATCTCTATCCACATATCTACTGCTCTAGTTTTTATTATTGATACTGTTCTTGCTTTCACACCGATATTGCTCGTTCTTTTATCAGGTTTGAATTCGTCTTTAATAATCTTTTTTAGAATGTTTTGATTGCGCACCGAAACCACTATCATGCTCCCAGGCTATCATACAATCACCTATTGTCTGTCCAATCAACTTGATATGTTCTCCTATTTTATTATGTTGTACATTGAATTACGCTAGTGCAACTTAATATCAATCATTCAGTTTCACTTTACACATACTAGCAAAATTGAATCTAAAGTCTAACCAGTTAAACTTTTATCAATTTTGGACATTTTTTGGTTGTTTTCCTTTGTCTGTTCTTTATAATAAAATAAAGATGATTTGATCTAATTCACACTAGAAATTCAGATATATTCGAGTACTGGCAAGATACTTCGAGTTGTGGAGCTGCTATGCAATATTTTAGCTTTCAAGTAGACATGATTGAGCAAAAATAATACACTAAATTTGACTGATAAAGAGTGGAAGATACTGAAAAAAGAAACCAAAATCAATTCAAATAAGTTCCAGTCATCTGTAATTTTACTTTTAGCTTATATCAAAATTAAAATGCCTTAGTTTAGCTGTGTCTTTTTTTTATAAATATAAGCCTTTTTTATTTCTCAATTTTGTAGAAATTATCTAGTTTTTCCTCTTTTTTCCTTCTTTTTTTTTTTATGTTTTTGTTGTTTTTCTTTACTGTTTTAAATTTTGTTTTTTATGTCTATGGCTTTGTGGTTCTTGTAGTTTTAATTTGGGTTTTTTTTTGACTTTTATCTTAATATTTGTATTTAATATTTACCTTTATTTGTATTTAGTATTTCATAATAACATCAATATTCGCATCATTTAAATCTTAGTGTTTATAAAACTCTCTAACTTTTTATAAAAATGGGTTTATTTTCCTCCAAAAAAGATAAAGAATCGAGAAAAGATAAAGATAAAGACAAAGATAAAGATAAGAAACATCGAAAGAGATCATCAACTTTAGGACCAATACCACTAACAAGAAGATCCCATTCATTAATCACAAATGATAACCGAAACAATAGTATCATCAATTCTTCAAAAAACACTCACAGAAATGACAGAGTATCCAATTCAAATAAAACTTCTTCTCCTTATACTCTAAATAAAAGATCAAATTCTTTACCAATAACAACCAAATCCAATTTAGGAAAATCGTTGGACATCTCAAGAGATTCCTCGATTTTAAAGCCAAATAAAACAATTCCTAAAAATTATGGCCTACCTTCAATTGATTCATACCATCAAAAGCCTCCCAAATTATCAATAAATTCCATTGTTGAAATGAATACAAAGAGTAAATTCAAAAGTGATACTAATCACAACAGTGTTCTAAATTTAAGCAATGCTAATCCCAATAATAACGGTAGCGATAATAATAATCCATCAGGAATACTACCCTTGCCATTGAAAGATCCAAATGAGTTTTTGCCAACAAATTTATTACAGGAATATCAGTCTTTAAATGATATATATATTTTTCCAAACAACAATTTCAACGACTCAAAAAACTTGGGCAGTGGATCAAGTGCTGTAATCAAATTGGTTCTCAATAAAAAAAATCGAAATGTAAAATATGCCTTGAAAATATTAAAATTGTTTAAAAGTGAATATAATACTCCACTAACATTTTATAAACGAATCTCAAAGGAATTCATCATAAGTAAAATCGTATCGAATAATAAGCATGTCATTACAACTGCAAACTTATTAAAGATACCAACAACTACACAATTTTCAAGAAGTTGGGGATTGACTTTGGAATTTTGCTCAAATGGAGATTTATTCGGATTAATCATCCAAAGAGGCTTTAAAAATGTGAAAATCGAATTAAAGTATTGTTTGTTTAAACAGATTACGTTGGGGTTGAAGTTTTTGCATAATATGGATATAATTCATCGAGATTTAAAACCAGAAAATGTCTTAATTAATGAGCATGGAATTTGCAAAATTACAGATTTCGGAGTGAGTGATTTTGGACATGAAATAATTGGGAACTTGGAATCACCCATAAAGAAGTACAAAACGTTTTTAGGATCACCCCCATATGTTCCACCAGAAGTGTTTAAATTTTCTAAAAAACTTTCATCAAAAGAGATTGCAAATACAAAAGGATATGATGGATTTAAGATGGATTGTTGGTCGTTGGGAATGATTTTATTTGCGATAATTTATCAAAACACTCCGTTTATTGACCCATGTACTGAAGATCCCAATTATAAAAAATATTTCAACTTTATTATGAATTATCAAACAAATTTAACAAATTATAGTAACGGAAATATTAGTAATGGTAATAGTAATAGTAATAGCAGCAGCAGCGGCAATATGAAAAGTTTAACTTATGATAATTTCAAATGGGTGAATGGGTTTAAGAATAATAATGTTAAGAAAATAGCATTGGGGTTGGTTAATCCAATTGAAGAAAAACGAATTGGACTTGATGATATATTTAAGGATGAATGGTTCAAGAAGGTCGAGATGTGTATGGATGAAAAAGACGAAGAATATGATTTAAAATATTATGAAATTGATGGGAAAAATAGCAGAAACAAGTATATTGATTATATACCAATCAGAGAGTATTTTGGTAAGAGTAGCAATGAGAAAGATGACAAGTTAAAGGACAAAAATCCAAATAGTGATTCTACTGAAATTGATATCAAAGATAATAAAAATAATGAGAAAATGGATACTGATAAAGCTGGTAAATTTTCGATGATTGATGATATAGAAAATGAGCATAAACAAAACCGAAACAGTTTCAATAAGATGAAAATTTCGATTCCAGATTATATAAAAGAGGAAGATGAGATTAAAAGTGTGTTGAGTAAAATTATCAGCAACGATGTTGACCATAATAGACATGTTTTAGAAGATATATGTGCACATGAAGATAAACACAATTGCAAGGTTGAGAGCAAAGAAGAGAGCAAGACTGGTAGCAATGAGAATGGTAATTTCAGTGATATGAATGATATTATCAGCTTGAAAGACAGCACTGAACTTAACAATAGTAGCGACAATAGTGAGGATAATAGTGATAAGGAAGGAGGCTCGTCACCTAGTACAATTTCGTCCGTATTAGATTTTCAAGTGAAATCGAAGATCGATGTCAAGATGAAGATGGGTAAAGAGTTTGACCAGGACCCTGGAAAGCTAAACGATGAGAGCCACATGAAGTCAATGATTCCAAATGATATCTTGAGCAAAGCACCAGCTCACAAAAGCCAGACAAGTCTTCAAAATGGGTCACATTTGTTTTACAAACAGAACTCGAATCATAACTATGAACCCACCAGCAATAACAAATACGGACACAAATACAACTACAATTACAGCTCCAATTATGCCTATAGCTACCACCATAAGCAGAGCTCAACAAGCTACATGGATAGCAATGGTAATGTGAACAGCGAGGAGAGCTCGTCAGAGGAATCGTTGTACTTCAAGGGTCGCACCAGGAAGCACTTGCACAACGACATTGTGAATATCCCAACAATTGGGCTAGGAGGTTCAATACATCACAACGGATTTCGAATTAGGTAGATCATCAAGATAGAGCTGCGGATAGCCAATAATAAAAGTAGCAGTAAATTGAATTCGGAGAAAGCCAGATATATGGGTGACAGTATCAGCCGCAGGTGTCAGACCTATGTGGCATGAAGACACATGACACGTGCACATTGCCAAGAGAACGTGACAGATCTGCTGACTCAGCGGCTTCTTATGCGATCCAGCCAAGAGCCAGTGGCATGGGCTCCAGTGCCAGTGAAACAAACCGCATTAGTCAGCAGCGCTGCGGATAGAGCCACGTTTCCGGCGCCTATCCGTCCCGGAACCAAGGAGAAAGCGGAAGCCAGTCATTTTTCCGACGGGGCCAGGAGCAGCTCTTTTTTTTTCAACAATGCAAAGCCTAAAAAATGAGCTCAAAAGAAACAGCTCTTTGGAATATAACGAGAGTCTGCATCTGAAAAGAGGACTCATCTATCTTTTGCTGACTATCCAGCTTACACATTTCATCCACCAAACCCGACAGAGTACTACTGTTTTGCTTCCACTGTTCTTGTTTTGACTTCTCAACGTTTTCTGCTGCTTCAGTGTTGGTTTCAGTGCTTTTATTCCACTCGAGTGTCTTCTCCATCCATTTGCGTTTCGCAGCGCCTTGATATTTATATTTCCTGATATTTGTTATTTCTATCTTGTTATCTCTGTTTTAAATGTGTTTTAGACTTTTCTTTTGCTGTGCCTGAGATTTTGTTTTTGATTGCTTCGTTCTTCCCCAACCTTCAAATTTACTCTAATTTATTCACTGGATGAATTTCATCCACGCTTTCTTATATTTATCCATATTTAGTTATACTTAATTGCACCACACTGCCACCTTTTTGAGTCCCGTTATATTTTTTTCATTTGGAGCATGGGCAGCACTTTTCCTACCAGCATTGGCTCTTACAACACCAAAGGTGTTGACAACAACATTACTATAACCAACAGTCTCAATGTCAACATGAACTCTCGTTCCGATTCACAGTCTCAATCTTCCTCAAATCTAGCAGCTAGTGATTCCATCGTGAATGAGGATTTTGATTCAATCTCAATTAATTCGGTCATATTAAATAATGACAGTAATCATACCGACAATAACGATGAGAAAATTAAAAAATTGGACATTTTAATCAACAAAGTCCATGGCTTGCCCAAATTTAATTTGAATTTAAATCTCAATATCAAAGACAACATTTCGAATTCGAATCACAATAACCATTGCACTCACAATCGCGACCATAATCACAACCACAACCATAATGGCGAATTCAATTACAATCTCATTCTCCAATCTTTAAGAGATTCCCACAAATCTTCAAAACTAAAAAGACAACAAAAAAAGGAACAGCTAAAACTAAAGTTTAAAAATCATGTCAATTCTAAAAGCAATATGGTTAAAAAAAGAATAAATAATATTAACAACAAATTGAATAACAACTCAATTAACATTCTCAATATTAACCCTAATAACGTCAACAAACTTTATGGTCTGAGCAATAATATAAACAGAAATATAAATAAAAATACAAATACAAATACAAATACAAATAAAAATAAAAATACAAATTCAAATAAAAATAAAAATAAAAATAACGATATCAACATGAATGATTATAATAATAACAGTAATGTTAGCATCGATGCCAATGATGATAAAAGCAACAATACAAACACCAGTGTCAATGGCAGCTCAATTTTCTTACCCAATGTCTCAAAAAAATTCAGTGAATCTTTTATACAACCTCTTTTTTTCTTAGATAAGCCATGGTATTTCAACGCTTTTTCCTGTTTTTCCATTTGTTCTCCCAAGGGTTTTAAATGGATTCACTCAAAGTCATATATAAGCGATAGTTTCAACACGAATATCAATATGAAAAACAATAAAAACATGTCAATATTAATCAATAACACAAATAAAAGAATTCACAAATCCCTAATCAACTTGTCTAAAAACTGTCATTTCCATATAAAATTGGCCAATTTTTTTCTCCATTTATGGTCAAAACCTCTAAATCCCTCCAACCTTCACGACTTGCCCCCAATTCAAATCATTTTTTCTCTATTCAATTATCTCATCAACTCAATTGGCTCGTTGAATATTATGATAAATAAAGAGTTAATTAACATCTTTTTCGATCAAAACGGCAATTTAAATCTATCCAATTTCAATTACTCAGACTATTTATCTCTCAACAGCTTGATAGCAATTTCCTGCTCTATCAAAATGGAGTTTTTACAGGAAAAACTATTTTCAATCGTCTCCATTGCCAACCATTCCAAATCTCTTGAGAATGAAATTATTTTGGAATTGAAAAATTTAACAATTTACAAGTACAGCTCAGTTTACAATTCCATGTATTACTATAATCGAATTTCAATCTTGGGAGATGGAATCAAGTCCGTATTAGCCTTACTATTATTATTTTTATTGTCGGAATTGGAAAATTATCATCAGTTGTCCTCGATTATTTCAGTAACCTTGATCAGGCTATCTCAGGAATTGGGTTTGAATAGGAATTTATATTACTACGGTTTATCAGATAGTGAAAGGGAATCGAAAAAGAAGTTGTGGTGGTTATGTTACTTGATTGATCGATACGTTTCTTTTAAAAATGGCACACCCTTGATAATTAACGAAATCGATATTGGGGTAGACTATCCATCGTCATTTAATCGTGTGAATCAAGTGAACTCGTTTCAGAACAAAGATATTTCAAACGAGGAAAGAAACCGTATTTTATTGTCAATGTTAAATGAAACCCCTAGAGAGTTTTTCACTGCATACTATCTTTCTATATGTTTGTTTTCAACCAAGCTCTACAAAACTTTTCAAACCACCAAGATTTTAAAACTCTCGTCTATAACCGATGTTACTTACACTATTGAGATTTTGAACACGGATCTCGATAATTGGAGAAAAAGTTTGCCTGATAAGCTTCAGCCCTTTGATATTACCAGTAGCAACTATTCTATTACAAGCAGTACTAGCAGTATGAGCAGTATTCTATTCAATCAAAGTTTGCGAGCTAAACAGATAATAAACTATTATTTCAAGAGGAATTTTAGGGAGGACTCGATGAATTCGACAAATGGGATGAATCTAATTGGCGGGCATATAGTTTTGTTGCATTTGCTTTACTACAATTTTGTATTACAAATCCATCGGTTTTCATTTGGATCAAAGCACTGGGTTAATTGGGTTGATGAGATTTTGGCCAAAGGCAAAGATAAAGAGAAGATGTTTCTGTCGAGTTGTTTCAGTACGTTTTATGAGAACCGAAGCTGTTCATCGATCAAGAGTATGAACAGTAATAACAGCAGCAGCTGCAATGACAGCGAGAAAAAGTCAATTTTTGGATATGTGAAAGCAAAGGAATATTCGAGGCTTTTGAGCAATAAAAGTGGGACTAATCGTTGTTTGATAGCAGCGCAGTTGATTTTGGTGACTATTAGTGAGATTCAATCTAGTTATGTTCCTAGTTTGTATCTTACACATTCGCCGTCGTTTTCTGCGTTTATCTTTTTGTTTGCGTTTTGTTTGGAGACGATGGGAGAAGACAAGAAGAAGGATTATTTGGTGTTGGAGATAATTGAGTTAATGATCAAGTCATTGAAATTTTTCAGTTGTACTCAGTACTTGAATTATCTGAGGATTATTAAATTTGACCTACCGTTTTACTGTTACAATTTCAAGAACATATCGGCGGCTAGTTTTGTTTTGTCGTTATTGAAGGTGTTGGTGTTGAGTTTCCAGGTTAAATCTAATATTGAGCCAAGTAATAATTTTGAGCACTATTTGAATTTCAAAGATAAGGTTGATAAAGATTATTTTGGCAAAATGGAGAGTGGTGTGTCAAGCAAGGGAAAAGACAAAGAATGCAAGTATTTTGAATCGGAAAAGATATTAAAAGAAGTTCGAGAATTTTTAAAGGAGATATTTTTATTTGAGGACAATGAAGATCTGATAAACGATCTGACGGACGAGAGTGTGGTGTTCAATGAAAAAAAGAGTGTGGATGGAGGAGGAGGAGATATTGGGATTGAAGATTACGATGAAGGAGAGATCGAGAAATTGACGTCTGATCATATATTTTCCAAAATGAGAGAAAAGTTTTGTGAAAGGAGGATGGATAAAGGAAACGAGGTTTTTTCAGAAAAGAGGGTGTATAAGCCATTTTGCCATTATGTTACATCGTCGATAAGGTCGACGAGTCCCAAGGGGAGTGGATCACCGCCCAGCACGTTCAGTTCAGTTCGAGACTCTAAGATCTCTATATCTACAGGAACCATCAACTCGTTTCGAAACCGGTCAAGGATCAGTATCAATGATTTATTGGCGGAGCCATTGGGAATCAGCAGGACGTCGTCAAAGACGTCATTGAGTTCGATCAACTCGAATGGGGATTCATTGCTTAAGAAGTTTGGAGAGAGTGAGATATTCAAGATGCGAAGCAATAACTCGCAGATGTCGACCAGTATTTTGAGCAAGATGACGAAGAATTTGAAGATATCTGGGGATCAAAGCAAGGAGGGTCGAGCGAAGGAGGAGGAGGAGGAGGAGGAGGAGATTGATAACCATTCGAAGATTTTTGAAAACAGTTCGTTTGATTGTTTGCAGCTTTTTCGGTTACCCAATCTATTGTTTTTCAGTGAGAATGATAAAAAAAATTTTTCGCTGTTAGTTTAGAATACAGCCAGGGCTGATTACAAAAGCGCGTATTTATATATTTTTATTATGAAAGATACAAGTAATGATTTTTTATTTCTTTTGATATTGTTTTAATTTAGTGTGATTTGAAAAAAATAGATATAACATAGGGTTAGTGTAGTAGTATTGTGAATGGGATGGTAAAGAGGAAAGCGACGAAAGGAGATAAACCAGGAAGGTCGAAAAGGTAAATGAGATGATGAGTGAAATGATGAGTGAGATGATGAGGATAGTGTTTGTGTCTCAGGTCGAATAATTACGAAATTTTAAATCGAGATAAAATAAATGTGAAACACTGTTCGAGTGGTTTGAAATTATCAGCTCAAGAAAAAGAAATAAAAGCAACGCAGGCCTCAGGCAGACAAAGGTAAAATGAGGCAGACAGATCAATCAAATCAGAGCAGGACTATCAGAGACTGGAAATGGGTAAAAAAGAGCAGGAGAAAACAGAATCCAAACAGAATTCAAACAGAACACAAACAGAACACAAACAGAAACAGCTGGAGACGCTGGAAAAACAGCAGCACCGTCGGGATGGTGTGTGCTGGCATCCATGCGCCAGCAGCAGAAAAACAGCAGTTAATGAGGATGGGAAAGGATCGCTCGATGCAAAAACGCAGAATTATGAGCTTATCCCGACGCGACGCGGCTTCTTGCGCAGTGGGCTGGAAGGAGAGTGTAAGAAGAAGCACGGGCAGCAGAGGCAACGGGATGGTTTCTGTCGCGCAGGGTCAAGTGACCGGTCAGCACGTAGACCCCCGCCAGACGCATGCCAATTAGTCAGCTTATGCGCAGTGCTATGCACAAGCAAGAAGATCAGCTGCGTGATGCGCGCGCGTGTCTCACGCGCGTTGCTGAATGTCTCAGAAAGGTCTCAAAATGCGTTTAGCTGGCAAACTCTCTCACCGGAACACGCGCGCGTCCGTAACAAAGAGCGCACCAAACGGACGGGGTTCATGTGCGTGAGCTTTCGTAAGCAGCAGAACGCAGAAGCCCACACGCGTGGTAGCAGTGGTGAAGGAGAGGAAGGTGAGGAAGAAGGTGAAGGTGTAGAAGAACCTTCAACGGCTACTTACTATCCTCTGCCACTGCTCGACCCAGCAGAAGCCCAGTGTATGAAGGCCATTGGCAGCGGTGTTCAAGAGCTTTAAGCTTTGTCTGAACTGCCCATTTTGTTTCAAATTGCTTCTGCAATAGTGCAAAGCTCTAGCCGAAAAGAGCACTCACTACTCATACCAAATGCTTATTACTGATCAAAGGTTAATGATCCAACAGCACTACTTCTGATATTGCCTTTAGACTCGAGTCCTGCTCTCGATGGTTCTCAATGCTCTCAATCACCATCTCTCTCATTCTCTTCTCCATCAGCTCCCTTTGCCTCGAAATCCTTCGCTGGTTTTCCGCTGTGCTTTTTGCTATTTCTTTTCTATTTTTTTTGGTCACTTTCCAGAAATTGTAATAAAACTTAAACTATTTGTAATTTATGATTAAAACTTTCTTCATTTTTTAGCAAAATATTATCACAATATTACCATAATTTTATCAAAAATACCCAAAGTCTATCACCTTTTAACATTGTTTAGCATCTTACAGCATTTTTTAGCACTCTTGCACAGCTTATTCAGCTAGTTCAGCTTATTAAACTTGTTCAATCAGTGCAAGTCGAGGCAGTTTTTGACCAACTCTCGTCAACTTTGTTGCTCTATTCTCTTGCAATGGGTGCTTTTGTCCTTCTTTTTGCTCAAAATTCATTGAAGCAAAATCTTATTTTGATTCAACTGATGAAAAAATAAAACGAAATTGTATGAAAATAAAACGAAAGTAAAACTAAAACAAAACTGAATGAAAACTAAACAGAACGAAAATTTTATTCATTTTCCAATATCTAAAAACAACTAAAAACAGCTAAAAACAACTAAAAACAACATAAAAATAATAAAACAAAACAAACAAAATAAAACAAAACAAAACTCTTTTTTTCTGAAACTCATTTAAAATTGTTTTCAATCGCTTTCAATCGTTTTCAATCACCAATTTAATACCAAAATAGTTAAATGATCAAATAATCCAATAATCAAAATATTTAAACAATTAAAAAATATTTCATATCTCTTTTAATTCTAATTTCCATTTTTCTTTTCTATTAATTCTTAATTCTTAATTCCTAATTTTTTTATTTTTTTATTCATTTACTTCTCTTCACTTATTTTTTATTTATCTATTTATCTATTTATCTATTTATCTATTTATCTATTTATCTATTTATTTATCTATCTATTTCTATTTCTATTTCTATTTCTATTTCTATTTCCATTTTCTTTTCTTTTCTTCTCTTCTTTTCTTTTCTTTTCTTGTCTTCGATCCTATTTATCAATCTTATTTCTTCATTTCATTTCACTTCAATTCACCAGCTTCGTTTATTTATATTTACTTTTACATTCACCTTTTTCAATTTCTTATTTATATTTACAATTATCCAATATCACTTTAATATTATTTAATATCATTTCCCAACAGTACCAACACTTCCAACACTTCCAACACTTTCAATATCTCTTCCCTTTTCTGATAATATCATTTCCCAATAACAAGCCTAATTTTGACTTTGTCTGCAACTTTGACTTAGTTCTCTTCAAATTTTCCATTATCTGTCCTACACTTTCTTTTTACATCACTCCATTTTATATATCTGCCTATTTTTCTCTCACTTCTCCCATTCTAACTCGTTTTTCTTTCCATTTCTTGCTCTGATTCTCCACCATCCTCTGTTTTCTCTTTCAATTCAATTTTTTCCATTCATTTATTCTCTTATTTATTCCTTTATTTATTCACTAAAATTCTACTAAAATTTCATTTAAAATTTACCTTAAATTTACCAAAATTTTACCTAAATTTTACCTGAAAATTCACCCAAAAAAGTTCACCCAAAACTTCACCTAAAAATTCACTTAAAATTCACTAAAAATTCACGTCCTTCTCTCAACATCAACAACACCAAATTTTTTCTATATTTATAAATATTTATTTATTTATTTATCTATTTATTTATTTACCTATTTACCTATTTACCCATTTATCTATTTATTACACCTAATAAAAACAACAACACCATCCATTCACCTCTCACCATTCACCTCTCCTACCACAATGCAACAGGTTAATCAGGACCTCTTTCTCTCAAGATCAACAAAAAGAAAAAGATCTCAGAAAAATTCTCCAATTCCCATCGAAAAACATGTCCTCAGAAGAAGTGTTGCTCTCTTGAACATATCCTCCCACTCCAATGCCTCTAACAATAACACAACTCACGACGACTACGACGAAGACGACCACCAATCCATCCATAACCTCATCAACAACTCCCCAACCCTCGTCTCCAAACTAAACAACAAAATCCTTCTCAACAACAACAAAAACATCTCCTCAAGCCCACCCAAATCCTTCTTGCCTCCCTTCAACGACTCACATCTCAACAACTACGAAAAAAATCCTTCCATAATAAAAAGCAAAACCTTTCATTCTATATCCTCCTTCAACAACAACAACAACAACAACAACAACAACTCCTTCTTTTATACTCACGACAACACTGAAAACTACGACCTATTCAACTCCATCAACGACTTCAACTACAACCACTCAATCTCCCCTTCAACCTCTCCCTCAAAGCCTGCAAAACTGAAGCTTAAATCCAACAACAACAACAACGATCTCTTTATTCATGGAAAATCCTCAAGCCTAAGCATTAGCTCCTCTTCCAGCGCCGACACATCTTCCTTGTTCGAATCAAACTACTCTCACTCTCTATCTCCAAGCTTTTCCTCCCTTTCCTCCTTCACATCCATCGACAGCTCAAATTCAAATCTTTCTGCCTCCAATCTCAAAAAAATCTCTCCTCCTTCCAACAAAAACAAAAACGACTTTTGCACTCCTCCTAACTCGTTCAAAACTGCAAAACCTTTGCAGTCTGCCTTTCAATCCTCGGGTCTACTCTCAAAACGAAAAATTAACAACAATAACAACAACAATCACAACTATTTCTTTTCAAAAAACCCAAACTATTCAAACTCTTCTCTACGTCTGTTCGACTACAACTCAAGATTCAACAAAAACACCTCTTTCACCTACTCTGTCCCTGATACTCCATGCAAAAAAAACCCATTTGCAAGAAACAAAAGCGAAAGCAACGTCAACAAACACATTAACCGTAAGAAATCAAAACTATCAAAGTTCTTCAACTCCGACAACATTTCCTTTAACGATGACATTCAAAAACAATTCGATCATACTTCCTCTCCAACTTTGAACCTATTCAACAACACCATCAATAACATCAATAATAATCTCACCACAACCACCACCACTACTAATAAAACAGGCAACTCAACTCCCCCTATTTTCAAATTCTCTTTCAACTCAAAATCAAAACTATCACCTTCCCTGGATTTAAGTACCAAAAATAGAAATTTTGACGTAAACAATAGCATTTACTCATTGAACAGTAGCTTGAACCAATTTACAAACGAATTTCAAGACGACGATTTAAATTTCTTTCACGAAAATGATGAACTGTCAAATAACATCTCCTCTGATGATGATTTCATAAACGATTTCAGTAACAACGTTGATAGTTTCATTGACGGTTTTACCGAAAGTGAATCAGACTTTTCCATTGACGAAGAATTTGACTACGATATCAACATGAACCACATTGTTAAAACTCCAACCAAATTTCCAAGGTCTCAAACGCTAATATTCAATAAATTAAATTTATCTACAAATTTAAACTCTGATCCTAATTCAGTTCCTAATCCAAATCCAAATTCAAATTCAGACTCAAACTTACCTACATATCACTCCAACAATAACAAATCCTCTATAGAATCACTCCTTCAAAAGAGAACCTTTTCAGAAACATCAACAATAAACAAATCCTCTTCATTTAATCTATCCCAGTTTAATCAAAACAACCAACAGTCCGGAATGGTTAGAGACTTCTCATCTGCCAGTATAGCCACTCAGAGATTCGAAGCCGACGAGTTTCTCATATCTAAATTTTCTAATATTAAACTAATTGGACATGGTGAATTTTCAAATGTTTATGAAGTGGAGTTTCAAAAAAAAAAATACGCGATAAAAAAAATCACAAAAAAACTAAACTACTATAATGATAAAGAGAAAATCATAGACACGTCGGAGAACAGCGATAGCATATCTACGTATTTGAATATAAGCTCAAAAGAAAAGTACTGCATTAACGAAGAAATTGAAATTTTAAATCAAGTTAAAAAGAAAAAAAACCTAATTCCTGGCAGTGAAAATATTATTAACTATATTGATTTTTTCAGTACAAATGTCCACAATCAAACAGAGGATTACATCATCACCGATTTTTACGATAACGGATCATTAGATAAATTTTTAATTTCAAATGGATCAAGAGACGGTTTGGAAGAGTTTCGGATTTGGAAAATATTCATCGAGTTGACAATGGGGTTATACTATTTGCATTCAAATGATATAATTCATCTAGACTTGAAACCTGCAAACATATTCATATCGATTACTGGGAAATTGAAAATTGGAGATTTTGGTCTATCCACCAAATTACCATTAAAGAATTTTAAATATTGTGAAAGAGAAGGGGACCGAGAATATATTGCACCCGAAATTCTATTGAGATCCGAATATAGCAAAGCAGCAGATATCTTTTCATTGGGATTGATTATATTTGAAATTGCAGCTAATATCTATTTGCCAGATAATGGTCCAAGTTGGCAAAAGTTGCGATCTGGCGATTTATCAGATGTGGGTAAATTGGGTATCATTGATGAAGTAAATCAAAGAGAAAATGAGAATAAACTGAGTTATATCTGTCACAAGAATATTGAAAACGATGGCAGTTATGAAGAAGAAACGAATAGTGACAATAATGGTGACTTTGCCTATTCTATCAATGAAAATGACAAGTACTTTCCTACGTTTGTTAAAGATGGAAAAACGTTAGACTTGCTAGTTCATTGGATGATTGAGCCCAATTCAAGTAATCGACCTAGCTGTAAAGAGTTGATCAGGCTTTATGAGTTCCAAATGGTTGAGGCCAGAAGAAAATATGATGCGACAGTTTATGAAGGAGAATATGGGCCATTAGCTTGTGAAAAGGATTTGAGTTCATTAGAGGGAAAATTCCCAAAAATTAGTGATTGTTATGAAATTGAAAAATTTAAAAAATAATAATACAAAAAAAAAAAAAAGAAAAAAAAATGGTAGATAGTGGTTTTTTTGTTTAAATATTCATTTAAGTTAGAATTAAAATTTTTTTTAATAATAATTATAGCTTAAGTTGCTTATGTGTTTGAGATATTGATTTGATTTACTGAATTTTGTTATTAATTTTTTATTTTTATTATTTTTATTTTTATTTTTATTTTTAATTTTAATTTTAATTTTAATTTTTTTATGTCTTTATGTTTTTAAATTTTTGTTTTTTATTCTTTAATAATTGTTTGATTCTTTTCAGTTCTGCTAGCAGTTAAAATTGTTAAATTCTTGAGATTTTTTATTTGGTTGATTTCATTCATTTTTTGTGATATTATTATTATTATTATTATTATTATTATTATTATTATTATTATTATTATTATTATTATTATTATTATTATTATACTATATAGAATTATAAATTGGTAGTTGTCTATCATATATTCACTTGATCATTTTGTCATTTAATATAATGTTTAATATTTTTGTTTAAATTGGCAGGTAAAGTTGTAGTTGATCTTTCAGCTGTTTGACGTATCTCTCCCTGATGCCTGTGCTGCATCTGGGGAACAAGTCCCAAAAAAGAAGGCCAACGAAGCTACACCAGTGTTTTCTTTATTCTGTTCTTTATCTACTGACTGTCCATTACCCATTATCCAAGCCCAGAGCCAGTAAAATACAGTTTTGTGCCAGTGTTTTCAGGCTTGAAGTTTGAAAAGTTGCAACGCCTGGAGGAAGTGCTCTAAATCCCACAACCAAGTTAACACCAACAAAGGCTATTTCTTGCCCAGTGGCACAAGTCGCCTCTGACTGTTTAAATAATGAAGAGCAGCTTTGGTTGTGGTCTTTGGAAGGTTTTTGAATGTCTTTTGAAGGTAGTTGGTTGTTTTTTGGAGGTTGCTGGCGAGAAAGAGTGGGTGCTTAAGGCTGGACGAGAACTGTTCTCCATGGATGATAGTTGATGCTCCAGCTACTGGATGTGCTTGAAGAAGGTGTTAAAGGTGCTGAATGTGCTGACTTTTCTGCCCGATTTCTCTCGCTGGCAAAGTTGGTCATGTCAGCAATAACTTGTCCTTCAAAGCAACAGTTGACATTCAAAGCTAAATCTATTGATGCTTAACGTTGGCGACCTTTTGCAAAAATTAGATGTTTTTTTGGCTCCTCTTAGCTGTTTGACCATTCTAAAATCTCAAGTGTTTCAAATTGTGATGAATTAGTCGACTTGAGCAACTGGCATAGAATTTTGGTAATAATTACACTCCAAATAGCTGTTTACACCAACTCAATTCTGTCTATCCCAAAATTTCAATTGATTTTTTGTGATTGGGGTCTTTTTTCTTTGAGGTGAGTTGCAAGTATGATTTGCTGGTATGATTTGATTATTGTTTGGGTTATTTGGGCCTCTCCATTATCTTTCACTGTTAATACAGGATGAATATCTGGTAAATCTAGTAAATCTAGCAGATCCAGTAAATCCTATCAATCCAATCCAACTCAATTCACCACTGCTTAATCTGATTGTGAACTGAAAATTCCATACACTCAGCTATTTGTATCGATAATTTAGACTAATTGAGAAAGATTCAAATCTCCTTTAAATCATTATTCAGCAATTACATTTTTCTCAAATTATCATGAAATTATTCTGAAATTATTAAAAAACTATTATAAAACAATTAAACCATTATTTATTACTTGTATCAACCCACATGTTGAAGAAAAATGGATATTAAATGAAACAACAGAAAACAAAAATCAAAATAAAAGAATTTAAAATAATAATAAATAAATAAAAATCACACTGAGAAAACTAATCAACAAAATACTAGACAATCAATTAATCAATCAATCAATAACAAAAAAAAACAATGAAATATTAAGTCTTAAAAACTCACAATTGAAATAAAACACAAAATAAAATAAAATAAAATAAAATAAAATAAAATAAAATAAAATAAATTTAAAAATAAAAATACAGTCTCTTTAACAATTAACTCTCCAAAAAAAAAATGAAAAAAAAAAATTAATATCCTTTTTCACATCTCCATGGAATAATGTTCACCTAAACAATTATGGACTATCGAAGCCCCTGTTCTAGTTCTCAATGGATATCCCTCAATCAGCGTTTGAATCGATTCGCTTGACTCAACATTGCTATTTGGTACAATAATAAAGGTGAACGATTCTAACGACCATTCATACCAAACTTTACTGATATCACAATCCCTTTTCATTAACAATTCGACTTCAGAATCGTCAGTCAAATAGATGGGATTTTCAATTGGAAAGAAAATTGGAAACCATGAATTCAAATACTCTGTCGACTCATTCAAAACTGTAGAGATCGTTATATCTTTGTATAATTTCGCTTTAAAAAATCCAGCAAATCCATGAAGAACACCTCTCTTATGTATTTCAAATGTTAAAATTTCGGTTCTCTTATTATGCTCATTGAAATTCTCATCAATTAAATATCTATTATTATCATTATAATTGTTATTATCGTTGTTATCGCTACCACAATTATGTTTATACTTAGTATCAAAAATAAAATCTTGATAATATGGAAAATTTTTCTTATTTTGATGATTGAAAGTCCATATCTTTAATGGTTTTGCTGATAAATATTCAACGCTGGTTAAATAAGTTGCATACAACTTTTGAAATACTGATGAATCATTCTTTTCCTTCAAGGTTTGGTATAAAATCGGAGAAGAAATTGGTATAACATAAGATGAATAATCTTGGGGTATTACTATTCCTGTATCTTTTACCAAATAATTATTGATAATATTATCCAAGCATTCCGGTGACAATTCATTGCACCCAAACCCTCCCAATAACTCTGATACAACTAAATTGAATTTAAAATTCGAATTTAAATTTGACATTGATGGTTTCCAATATCTCGTATCATAATTTATGAAAAATAATTTGTTCATTGTATCACTTTCCTTTAAAGCCTTCTCATTCTTATTAGTATAATTATGGTTATGACTATAATTATGGTCATTATCATAATCATTATAATAAATAAATGAATCGTTTTTGTCCAAGAGAATCTTTTTTTTCAAATATATTAAAGAGTATAAGTTTTTTTCAATGATGTATATTTTAAAATTCTCAATATTTAAGGATTTTAAATTTTTCAATATTTTATCGAGTAATGGACCTCTGCCTGATCCTAATAATCCGATGTTTAGACAATTTTCAGAATCAGTATTACACCTTTTTTTTTTGTTCTTTATTGAAGAATTTTGGTATTTGAAATCGTTCTGAATGATTAAGTCGTTTATAGCTTTTTTAATTGCTGATTCATATAAAGCATATTTAGTTATATCAGACTCAAAAGTTTGATATACTTGATTATTCAAATCATCTCTTAAAGGTTGCAAAGGATTTAACAAATAGTTGGACATTGAATGAAAGTTTGAATAATTCAAATTTGGTATTACATTTTTTTTAATTAAAAAATTTAAATAATTTAGATAAGCAGTTGAAATTCCACATTTAGGTAGATTTTCAATGTTATGTAAAATTACTGAGGGAATAAGTTTATGATTGATTGTTATTAATAAGATTGACAAAAATTTTTGGATTGATTTACTCAATACAGGGAATTGTTTATTATTAGTTAAGAAGATATTTGAATTGATTAAAAAAAAGGAAACGGGTTCGATTTTCCATTTGTTTATTAGCAAAGAAAAAGAATTTGAATTTAAATATTTAGGTAGGGATAAAGATATAAATAAGTTTCTATTATAATTACAATTTGATCTAATTGAGTTCCAAATTTCCCAAGATTGATAAATATCAGAAGAATAATCTATATCATTTTCATTTTCATTTTCATTTTCATTTTCATTTTTGTTTTTGTTTTTGTTTTTGTTTTTTGGAATATTTTTATTTGTTGATATTATTAAAGGCAAAGAAATTGATATTTTAAGATTTTTTGGTTTATATTTAATCAATAATTTATTTAGAATATTTGAGAAATTTAACAAGTTTTTAATATTTGAAGGAGGAGTTATTATGATGTGGGTCAAGTTATTGAAAAGACAATAATTGATTTCGTTGATTAGTATTCTATAGGAAAAGTTTGAGATTATGTTACTTAAGGAATCAAATTGCAACCAAGAAGATATTATAGGAATGATTTTTGAATTGAAGTTATAAATTAAATTTGAGGTGAAAAAAAATTGTTTATTAAAATTAATAGAGTCTTTTAAATCAAGTTGCGATAAAGGTTGATGATTATATTGATTATAATCAAAGGATTTATAAGATTTGAATATATCTTTAAGATAATTTTTATATGAAATGCTGGTTATAGGCAACAAGATGAAATCATAGTTGTCTTGAATTAAATAATTTGAATAAATCAAAGATTCAGATTTGGAAGATAAAGAGATCAAAGACTGCGTTGAAGGCTTCACACCTATTTTAAACAAGCTTTCATTATTGTCGCTGTTATTTATAAGGGTTACTATGCTGTTATTTTGAACCGAAGAGACATTATCGTGGTCGTTTTTATTACTTTTATTGCAATTATTATTTATTGAAAGATATTTAACCAATGTGGCTTTGAAGTCTAGCGAGGAAGTGTTTGTTGAAGTTGAGGAGTTTGAAAAATTTGACAATGGGGAGATATTTCTTGAGTTAGGCCCCTTGTTTTTAGTTGGGATATTACTGGTATTAGTATTGGCATTTGTAGTAACATTAATATTGATATTATTGGTGTTGCTGTCAACGATGCAGTTTGACATTGTCAAAGATGGTGATTGGTTTTGAATTAAATCAAATGAAACTAGTAGTGATTATTTTGAAGGAAGAGACTTTTGCATAAGTGTAACAAATAAAAGGATTTATATATATAGGTTTGCATATAAAAATTCATAATTAAAAGTTTACTAATTAGGCAAAAATCAAATACCAAACCTTTAACAACTCTGCGAGTTGGTTGGTATTGCCGGTAGGTAGTATGTTATTGAAGTGCTGTGAATGGTATTTGAACGATGAAAGTTGACTCTTGCTTTGCTAGAAGATCAATTGGGGTAATGGAGATCACAACAGAGGAAAGCAATGTGCAAGAGCAGCAGGGAAAGCAGATAAGAATCAGCCTTTGAGAGAGAGAGAAGCGATAGACAGCAGAATGCTACTCCTTTAACAGAGCAATCCTCACACTTAGGTCCAAGATCTATTATATCGTCTCCTGTTTACGTTTGGCTGTTTTGGGAATGCCTGGAAGGTGTGTTTACGTTGAGCCGGATCCGGAAGGAGCCACGCCGAAGGGACGCACCCACAAGAATGAATTAAACCCGCATGTGTGGACTAAACAGATTGTTATGTAATAGCTTCATAAAAACACTGCACTATGCAGAATATCAAATGAAAAATCTAACCACAGATGTGGAACTTAATGACTAAGCTTGGGGGCAGATGCACCGAAGCTTACGCAACATTCAGGGCAGCCCCTATACTTGCATTTTGGACGGATTTGAGATGAAGCTCAGAAAATAAATAAAAAGGAAAAAATATAATAATCCAGCAAGAGAACAAATATATTCAATTCTCCAGCAAACTTGTCTTTTTAATTTCTATATTTTGTTCTTGTTGCCCACATCGCCTCTGCTCACCACAGCTATCAATTTCTTTTCAGCGCTGAAATGGAAGAAGAGAGAACCCAATTGTCTTCCACCATACTTGTTTCCAAAGATCCCAGTGAATCAATCAACATCTTAAATTCCAGAATCTTAGAATCAAAGGCTCTTAACAATGAAATTGGTTCCTTTTTGTTTGACTACATTGCACTAAACCAACACTATGCTAGTCGCTTAATGAAGTTAATGGAATCGAAGGGAAAAAATATAAATTCAAATGTTCATAAATATATCATCAAGGAATCTGCGGTGAATCCTCAATTCAAGGGGAACTTGTTTCTCAAAGACAAAAACCTCAACGACAAAAATCCTAATAACAGTGAAAATAATGAAAATGGCAGTGAATATGAGAATGAAAATGAAAATAAAAATGATGACAATAATAATAATTCTAATTTGCCTGATCATTTGGGTAATTTTAAATCTATTTGGGACTCCATCTTATATGAAATTAACTCTGAAATCGATTCAAATAAAAATCTAATTAAAAACTTAAATAGAATTATAATAAAACCTTTAAAAAATTCATTCAATCCAACTAAAAATAATTATTACCACGATATATTATCTCAATTAAATAAAATAAAACATAATTCAGTAACTCGCAATGATTTGAACTATTTCAATGAAAATTCTCTTATTTTTTTTGAAAATTTTGAAAAATTCGAATATAACAGATTAATCTTTTTAAAAGATTTACTTTTGCAACTTCAATCCAATTTAAATGATAAATATACTCTGAATTTGAAAAATAATGAAAAGATTTTTGAAAATTTAGTATCCTTTAACCCTGACGATGAAATTAAAAGATTTTCTTTAAATCCAATTGGTGAACAAAATGATTCTAAAAATGATATTATACCAAACATTAATAACCAATCTGATAGTCCAATCAACACTACTACCAATAATAACAATAATAACAATAATATTTTTAATAACAATGTCAACAACAGTACTAATGACATTAATAAAGAACATCCTCATAGAAAGTTGCATTCTTTAATACATCATTCTTCAAACAATTATAATACATCACCAATTGCAAATACAACTCCAAATTCAAACCCAATGACATCCTCCTCTTTTGAAAGATCTTCAAATGATAACCACATTTTAATTACAAATTCTCCATCAAAGGATAAAAAACACAAATTAAGATCCAGAGTTGGCTCTATCTTTAATAGATCAAAATCAAAGAAATTCATAAATAACAATCAAAACAATAATTTTTCAACTCAAGCAAAATCAAAGTTCTCTTCTGATTTCGAGCCTTTACCTGAGGTTCAATCTACTCACTCTTCAGCAATTGTCCTATCCAAAAGGGTAAATAACAATACTAATAATACTAATGGCAACAACAACATTGATGCTTATGATAACCTAAAAGAAGTTTCAAAATCAAGTCTTGATCTCCCCGAATCTAAAGTCCCAAGTTCAAATCCAGCTCTTAACACTAATAAAGAAAATAACAAAAGTATTACCCCTGCTCTAATTCCATCAAAACCAAAATTAAATGACAGAAATTTCAGTTTTAGTTCAAGTCCATCTTCTCCAGATGATGATTTTGCAACTTCATCAATACCTTTGCCATTTCATCCATCTCAACCTCCACCTCCACCTCCACCTCAATCTCAATCTCAATCTCAATCTCAATCGAGCCAACCTTTGGTTTCTAAAAATTCAAACTCTGATTTACCTGATCCTAGAAACTCAAAACCTTTTCAATCTTTAACAGATTCTTCTCTTGCCCGCCCTTCATCATCAAATTATCCTTCCAGTATTGATGAAAATTTAAAATCGGCAAGTTCAGTAACACTACCAAATAAGAATAATACCAGAAACGATAAAAACAATAGTTCAGAGAGCGATATTTTCAATGATACCAATAAGACCTCTGGCCCTCCTTTGATTCAAGTTCAAGTTCAGCCTCCACCACCTCCACCTGTAAGGAGATCTTATTTACATAGCGAAAGTGGAAATCAAAGTATAAACCAAAGTTCAAATTCAAATTCAACTCCATCTTCTCCCGTAAACAATCCAGTTTCAAGTAGAAACATCGTGACTGAGAGTGATAACGTAAATGGTAATGACAAACATAATGACAATGACGATTTACCTACAGATTTACCAAAATTAACTCCCAAAGTTCCATCAACTCGCAGAAAAGATATTGTCTCAAAATTATTCACAAACTTGACCGAAGCCGATCTTGATACTCAAGGCAAATCTTCTTTTGACACCAGCAGTATCAATAATGCTAAAAGTCTCAGTACACCTCAATCTCAAAAATTAACTACAAGGTCGAGCAACACTTTTGGTTCCTTAACCCCAAATAGGAAGTACTTTGATAACAATGATTCAATTTCATTGGTGTCTCAGCAGAGAACAGATTCTCGTGCAACGAGTTTAAAGGCTGATTTGACTGGAAATTTATTGAATAACGGTTTTACTCATCCAGATTTAAGTGTCCCAGGGCTAAACGCCAGTATTTTAGAAGTCTTTTCTGCGACTTTCAAAAATGGAGTCTTAGAATCCTCCAAGACAATTGGCCAAATTGCGTTCACTTATATAAGAGAGCCTTTAAATCAATTACCAAGTAATTCTTTATTGAAATTAAAGTTGGATCCTAAAATCCAGAAAATTGTTCCCAATGCAGTATTTTTAAGACCAATAAATACTTCCAACAACCTGCAAGATGATGATAGCAACCATAATTATCTCTATAATTTGAATACTTTGCAAGTTTCTTCAAGAATCGTCGGAGGCTTAAAATACATGTTATTAAATCAGGAATCTCCAATCATTTTAACACCAATTTGGAGATTTGAAAGTCATCAAGCTAGTTGTATGCTAACAATAAAATTAAGCCATAAGATTGTTTCAAAACTAGATGATACTACCTCTATTATTTTGAATGATTTTGGTGTTTCTTTGTCAATAGAGGGTACGGAAACAACATCTGCTTTTTCAAAGCCTCAAGGGTCATTCAATAAAGATAAAAAGAGAATTACCTGGAAATACAAGGAACCTTTGACACTAAGCAGAACACATCAACAAGAAAGAATTATCGCAAGGTTTATGACTGAAGGAATGGCCAGAGAATCTTCTTCTGGCTGCCAAGCCAAGTTCTTGATAGATAGTAATGAAAGCACTTCCTTATGTTGTGCTGATAACAACCTTTTCTATCAAAATATTGATGATGATATATTTGGACAAAACAGTGACAACGATCCAGAAACTTGGAAAGTTGTTAATACTGCTAAAACATTTATTTCCGGCAGTTTTATTTTTGGTTAATTTTTTTTTTTTTTATCAAATTAATTTAGCTTTTAAAGATAATTTTTAATTTTTTCCTTGTCTTGAATTTTCTTCTTTTTGTTCTTCTCTTCATATCCAGCTCTTTTTCAGCTCTTTTTTAGTTTTTTCATTAGTATTTTTCTGTTCTTTTAGATATTATTTACAAAAAAAAAAGTAAAAGTTTTAAAAAAAAATTATAAAAATATATTACAAAACAAAAACTTGATATTTTTTCTATTCTAAATAATCTGTGTATTTTTTTATTTTCTCTTTTATTTATTGTTAGTTTAGTTTTATAATTATATAAACTACAGTCGTACCAATAATGGATAATAATCCACAAGGATAGATAGTTATGTTTATTGAGATAAATTACGTGTATAATACAAAAATTTAGAACTGATTACTATTTTCCAATTGCAAGATGATAAAGATGATTTAAATTGAACTTATTTCAATTAAGGTATCTATAAATTGTACTTTGAGTAGACAGTAGAAAAATGGAGTCATTATTTATCAACACACTTTTTATTATCAAAAATATTACGTATTTATTCTATCAATTCCTTTGATTTCTTTGATTTCTTTGATTTTGATTTCGACTTGGTTTTTGATTTTTTGATTTTTTCAGAGTTTTCAGAGTTTTCAGAGTTTTCCAAGTCTGGTTTATCAGATTTCTCTTTTTCTTTCGAATCTTCTGACTGACCTATTTCTAGAGATTTAATTAGCTTTTGTGTTTTTTTTGACGCCCGAAGTTCTTTATCTTTATCTTTATCTTTGTTTTTTATTTTTTTATTTTTTTTAGTTTTTTTGTTTGAGTTCTTATCATTTGAAAGTGGTCCGGATATTTTGGCAATCTCTTCTTTTTCATCAACTTTAGTATCAACACTTTTGCTTTCAGATTCAATATTTATATTAATTTCAGCATGATCAACAGTTATATTAGAATCAGATATATTATAATCAATTTTTTTTTGAATTTGATTGTAATCGATTGGCTCACTGAGATCAACCTTAAAAATTGTTAAGTTAGAGTATTTTTTATTTCGAATATCTTTGTTATTTATATTCTCAATATTCACATTATTTGAGATTTCGATATGAGATTCCTTTTTTAAATCGGTTTTATTGTCATTTGTTATTTGATCTTGATAATTATGTTCAACTTCCATTTCTTCTGTACTGTCATTAAGATTCTTATTATTGTTGTTGTTATTAAAGAGTTCCAAACCTTTTATTAATATAGTTTCATCGCTTATAATGGGTAGAAGTTGATTGATTTTCATCATTATTTGGTAATTGGGGGGCTTTTCTTTTTCCAATTCAAATTTGGTTTTTTGCTTTTTTTTCCTCTTCTCTTTTTTGCTGTTTTTATCTTGATCTTTATTGTTATCATTGTCATTATCATTGTCATTATCTTTTTCATTATCTTTTTCATTATTTTTTTCATTTTTTTCATTGTTTTGTGTTTTTATCGTCTTATGGTTCAGCACAGTATCTTTTTTAAGTATTTTTTTGTTTTCAGATTCTAGGACACCCAATTGATTATCAACGTTATCAATGATTTTATTCCAAGTATCTATCTTTGATTTAAATTCGTTTAAAATTCTAATTTTTGAACCACCTTGTAAGTCTTTAATATAATTGAATAAAAAGGGGTCGAAATTAGTCATTGGAATTTGATTCTCATTAAGAATATTTTTGATTATCCAATTTTGTTTGGATTTAGAAAATTTCCAGTTTTCTTTGTCGTTTGTGAACGATCTTAAATATATTAGTTGATCTTTCACTGGAGGTGTATCTCTTTCATTTTTTGGTTTTTTTGGTTTTTTTGGTATTTTCCTCGGGGTTCCCATGGGGGAATCATCATTTATACTATTTATCTTTCTCTTTTTGCTGTTATTTTTGCAATCCAAATCTATAGCACCAATGCTGTTGTTGGAGTTGGTATCGTTGAGAGAAAAGGCTTTGGTGGTGAAGGTCGATGTTGGTAGAGAAAGAGGGTCTTCAGCGAGCTGAGACCTGATTTTTAAACCAGATCTCTTCCAGGCAGGTATATGTGTAACCATTGAAGCAGATATATCAAGCAAAAACACTACTGAAGCGTTTTGTAGGCAGGAGAGCTAAAGACAAGTTGGTGAAGAGCATTTCTTTCGGGAGCTGAAGAGAAACTTTTGGCTGTTTTGAAAAATTTAAAAAAAAATTATTAGAGCCCTGACCAAGGTCGGGCAACCTCCAAAGAGCACCAAAAGCAGCAAATTTTACTTCTTCTTTCTGAGCTTCTTCTGTTTCTTTCTTCAAATGCGACTGGGAAGTGGTCCTACGGCACATCAGTAGTGGAACTAGCTGGTGTGTTGTGTTTCCTGGGTGCTACAGCGAGAAATCACTTAGTTTGAGTCTGTTATAAGCAGTTGATTTATAATTGATATAGGAAATAGTGAACATTTGGTCTGTTATGAGACACGAATTATAATACAAAAGATAATGTGATAGTATAGTGAGAGCATGAGAGCAGAATAGAATGAAATAAAAACAAACAATATGGGTGGATAATAGTATAGTAGAATAAGATTGTATATACGCTATATCGTTCTCAATTTGGGAAAATCAATGAAGCACCACAATTATCGCAAGTCATTGAAGTACATGAGTTCAATTTATAACCACAGTTATCGCAGGTTGATACTTGATATACATTGTTCAATCCCATTTTGCAGAATTTGAAATCCGATATATGATATGGTATGGTATGGAAATATGTGAGTATATGTGTAGAATTACTATACAAGCAGATGATGTAAGAATATATTATAGCAACAGTAGTATGGTGTAGCGAGGAAGAAAAAAGTAGAAGGAAAAAAAATAAAAATCAGTGAATGTTGATACCAATTTATATCATTTTGAAAGTGTTTAAGAATATTTAAGACGATTTAAGACTATTTCAAATCATTTAAGATTATTTAAGATTATTTGAATCTCCTCAAGTCTTTTATTATACATGGACTGCTGAATTTTGTAATCAATAAATTTTATTTGAAAATACTTTAATATTGTGTATTGCAAATTGAAATTGCTTTTAAATTAACAAAAAATAAAATTCTAATTTGATGAAAGTGGTATACTCGACTGAGCTATTAAATAGTTCTGAATTCCACAGGGGGGCGACCTCAGATTACAAGCAAAGTGCCCTGTTACAGAGTGAATTGTCCTGGAAAATGTACTGATATCAGGGGGCAGCCCGTAGAGAAACAAAAATAAAGTAAAAACAAAAGGATAAGTAAATTTGTAGAATGTATTAAAAATATATTAAAATTATTGAGATTACAAAAAGAAAGGTAACAAATAAATGAAACAAAATAAATCTGCAAAGGTCTGAGAGATATCTAAGAAATATCTGAGGAAAAGCTCCATACAATCACTGAATAGACCACCGGATCATTTAAATATATTGCGATAACCATCTAATACCTTCTCCATACCCTTGTCTCATAACGACAGAACACATAAATACTTCCACTGGTCTTCTTCCATCTAATGGAACGATTCCTTTGCCTGTTGTTCCAAATAATCCCAAGGCTTGTCTTAATTCATTTTCGCTGATGGCTCTAGGAGAATCAATCTTATTACCAAGAATTAAAAATGGGACCTTGGATAACTCCTCAATAGCAAACAATGCATCCAATTCTGCTTTACTTTCCTCAAGTCTTTCATAGTCTGCTGCATCAACTAAGAAAACTATTCCATCAACTTCTGGGAAATAATCCTTCCATAATCTTCTGGCTTGTTGATGGCCTCCCAAATCAAATGTAGTGAATTTGATATTCCCAATTGATAATTCTTCCGAAGTTGGGTGCAATGTAGGTTGTAATGTAGCTAATCTATCGTTCTTAAGCATGTGTAACAAGGTGGTTTTACCAGCGTTATCCAATCCTAAAAACAATAGTTTCCCATGTTTATTCCATAATCCTAAAGACGCTAAAATATCTTGGACTGTTATCGATTGCAAATTAAAAAAAGAATACAGGAGAAAAAAGTTGTTAGTTCTTGTGTTCTAAACACTGGGATAGAGACAAAAAAAAGGGAGGCACAAACCTCCCACCTTCCAAAAACACCACTTGCTACTTACACCAATTAAAAATCCACATTTCTGATCAATGAATTCAAATACCAAATAAATGCCTGCGACTAATCCTATCTAGTCTCTTCTATACCTGTGTGTTGTAAACTGACAAAAATTGCTGACAAAGTAGCAATATCTTTTGGGTTAACAAACCAAAACCAGAAAATTCTTTTTGCTGTTGTGTTTTCTGTTCTAAAATCCACTACTATGGGTCAGCAGAAAATACGTAAGATAGCGCTAGTGAAAGCGTATAAGTGCAGTTTCTGCATATTATGCGTTTTCCATTCCACTGGTTTTTACAACAGAATCTGTTTCTGTTGCAAAGAATATAATGTTTCTACTAAGATAAATGAATGTGTTAAAAAATGTAGTAATTAAACAATATTAGGTTGCTATTTGAACAAACCTGGTCCCATTTCGCCTGGACTATACCTATTAGAAAAAAAAGTAACCAAAACCAATCAAGTAAAAAAATACCAATAAACGAATAATTAATCAACCAATTAAACAAAAATAATTAAAAACCAGCCAAGTGTGAAAGAAAAAATCAGTAGAAAAAAATGCAAAAGAAAAAGAAAATACAAAAAATAAAAAATAAAAAATAAAATAAAAAAATATGCAAACTCAGTGCTGGAAAATCAAAGATTGGCCAATGCCCCACTGAACGCCAATGCCCATGTTCTACTCTGTCCATTATCCAAATATTTTGCACTATCAAATCCCTCTTGTGAAAAGAATTCGTAACTCTCTTGAGGATTAACCAATGCTTGATTCAATCTTAATATACCTGTCCACCCACTTTCAACACTGTCGATGATCCCGCCTAGTTTGCTATCCCATTCTTCCCCAACAAAATTTTCTTTACGTATTATACTGGAAATTGGTGTGATAGGCAACATATGAATTCCATGAATATACTCAGTATTAGTACCAAAATATGTTGTGTAATCAATTTTTTGATCAAACAAGATACCTGCAACTTTATTTTCAATAATCTTCGATGGCTGAACTGTATTTTCAGATGAATAAAGAAAATATAAATTAATACTTTTGCTCATTATTGACAATATCAAATTTCCTCTGTTTTCTAACGACCCATCTCCGGTTACTTTTCCCCATAATTTCATTCCATAATAGTAATGGTAATCCTCTGATGTACTTTCTTCGTTCTTACCTGACCCTGAACTATATAATCCAGATGCCCAAGAATGTCCTTGAAACCAGTCAAAACTCCTGGAAAATGGGAAATATTCGTCGTCCCTATTAGAATTAGAAACATCTCTGATTAACGAGTTGATGTAGTCTTTGTTGTCTGATACCCATGTACTGTTTTCTCCATAAACTTTGTAATCAACAAATCCAATTATAGCTGCAGCATGAATAATATATCCATAATGAAAATGGTGATCATTATAAAATGATGCTCCAAAATCAAATCCTGTTGAGTCTGCATAATTGTCCAATGCTCCTGATGATGTAATCCCACCAAATTTAGTATCATAAATTAATGCATATAATTGTTCATTTTTTAATATGATATCAAATGTTTCTTTCATTCTGATTAATGTAGACTCACTCATCTCTTGATCTTGAACGATACTTTCAATAACCAATAAGATATATGCATACTTATCAATGATTTTCCCAATGTAGTATGTGTTCAATCCGTTAAGCGCTCCAGAAATATCAACTGACAATTCTTCATTAATCACTTCTCCTAATAATTGAAGTTGCTTTTCAGTGTATTCAATTTCTCCCTTACTAGTTGAGTTAATTGGCAAGAAATTAATTCTTTTAACGTCTGTGATATCCTCATTCATTATCAATGAATTGCTTAAGAATCCATACATCTTTCCTTTAGTGGTTGAATCCAATGAAATACCAGTAGCAAATTGGGATGTTGAGCCTGATAAAGAAACTAAATGATGTGGTAACGCAAAAACCATAGTGCTTCCAGAAATGCTAGATCCCTCAGTAACATAGTTTATCGCATAAGTTGCAGAATTACAACTAGCTGATCCAGTGATATAAGCGCTGGTAGTATATATACCTGCTGCCTGATCATAGTATGTTTCTAAGCTAGAATCATCCGGCGAAACTGCAACTTGAATGAGTAGCCCATCAATAGCCAAATTACCCTCGATAACATAATTGTTTTCAACTTGCAACGAATATTCATCCATTGAATCTAAACTCGATTCAGGAAATGTAACATAAATTAACCAATCAACACCATCAAATAAACTAGCCTTGTATTTAAGTGTATCTGAATTTAAACTTGTTGAACTCTCCAATACTAATGTAGAAAAGCCAATTGATGACTTTAATCTTGTTATTAAGTTCCCATTATAAGTGCCCGAGATTAATCCCATCCCTTGAACTAACGGAATATCAATAAAATTATCTGATGTTTCGTCATTATCCAGAGAATCTTTAAATAAAGTAACTAAAACTGACATATCTTTCAAATCGGTAACATCCATTGAAACATTTTCATCAAAAACTGTGGCCGAAAATACCACTGATCCGATATTTGTTGGTGCAGTGTAATATGAAGCAGTGCTATCATTGTCTCCATTTGAAAATGTAATTTGAGATGATGTTGTTTGAGAAATAGCAAATCCATTGTGATAAGTAGCGAACCACATACCATATGGATACGTCCAAACCATATTGGATTGATCATCCAATAATAAATTAGTATAAAATTTATTGGTTTGAATTGGTAATCCATCGTTATCAACACCTTCCGCTAAATCTAAATCGGGTTCATCTCTAAGAAAAATCGATGGGGGAGCATTGTTTGATATAGGTTCAAATAAATCTCCAGTAAAACATGATTCAACATGTAAAGTACTTGTGACCACAATTTCTACTAATGATGAGGAAACAAGAGAGAATGATGACAATACATCTCCGCTTGAAACATATAGGAGTGATGACTCAATCGAAAACGATAATGATTCACTTGAAGAAACAGCTGAAGTACTTGATGAATCTGATGCAGTTATTGTGATAGTTTCATCATTTGAAATTGATATTTTTGTTGATTCTGTTTCCTTTGCCAATGAAGTATCTATAAGTTTGGTTGATAAGCTTGGAGTTGATTTGGAAACTTGGATACTTGTAGATGTATTGGAAAACGAGGAAAACCCCAAACCACTTGAGCCAGTTTGCTTAGAAGTTTGAACAGAAGATGTTGTGGTGTGAAGAACAGATGATAAATATGATGAAATTGGGATATAAGAGGTCAATGTAATGACATCACCAGATAAGGTTTCAATTTCAGTTAATGTAATAGTGACTGGAACAGAGATAGTCTTCGTATTAATCGATAAGGATAAAGAAGTTGAGGTTAAGAAGTCTGAATCTGTGATTAAAGGTTGAAATTTACTTGAATCGATTGTCACTGAACTATAGGTTAAACCCGTCTCAGAATAAATAGCTGAAGGAGTTGTGGAAGCTGAATACACGATGGAAGTTGAAGTAGTAGAAATATTTTCCAAAGAAATAATTGAAGCAATTGCACTAGTGGCAAGAATGGAGTTTGATTCGACAATAATAGAAGTTTGTTTATTGGTGGAAATTTCTTTGTTATCGGTGCTAGACTTTGTTAAGGATTTTGAGGAAATGATAGATGTAGTTAATGTTGTTGCTAAGCTAATTGTTCTAGAAACATCTAATATTTTTGAAGTAGTATTTTTAATGATTGGTGCACTTTGGGTATTTTGAATGCTTTCAGTGGTTTGAGTGCTTCGACTATTTCCAATGGTTTGAGAGGTTTGAGGGGTTTGGATGCTTTGAGTGTCTTGAATACTTTCAATGTCTTGAATACTTTCAGTGTCTTGGATACTTTCAGTGTTTTGAATGATTTCAGTTTTATGGGTGTCTTGGGTGTCTTGGGTGTCTTGAGTGCTTTCTGTTGTTTGAGTCGCTTGGGTGATTGTAACAGTGATAGATTTGGATGTTTTAGAATTATTTTCAGTGATAATGTTATTGTTATCATTTGTATTATTACTCAGTACATTGTCAGTGTTTCCAATAGTATTAGTATCATTAGTATTATTAGTATTATCACTACTATCATTATTATCACTATTAGCACTATTATCAATATTTTTATCAACAGTTTTAGTTTCTTCAGAAAGTGATGTCGACGATGAAGTTGATTGAGATTTGTTGTCATTAACGTCTTGAGAAGATTCGGTAATTCTTTCAGTAATAGTAGATAAGAGACGACATTCAAGTTCATACGAATCTGTGGAGATATCAGTTTGTAATTCGGTTATTGTATTTGTAAAAGTTTGAAGAGATTCGTCAGTTGAATATTGAGTTTTATATAAAGTTTTAATTTCCGTAATGTATTCAATTTTTGTTTCAGTAATTGTAGTTAAGCTTGTAAATTTCGTGAAATCGTTATTGGAATTGTTAGAATCGTAGTCAGAAGAGTGAGAGAAGATACCAGTTTGAGACCCAGCTAATGTTGTTGTTGTTGTTGAAGAAAAAGAAACTTGGAGATTCCTGTTTGGAATATCAGCAGAAGTGTATATTGAGCAGTCAGTTGAGTGTTTAGTTGTTGTAGATGAAGATAATGGAGATGATAAGGAAACATTGAACATAGTTGAACCATTTGGAAATAAAGTAAACAATTCATCAGAAGAGAATTGAGCTAATGTGATATTGATGAAGCTGATTAGTAGGATCAGCGTGATAAAAGATAGTTTCAGATAATTCATTGGTAATTATTCAATAGTTGTTAATTCTGATAGTTATGATAGTTATGAATCAAATATTTCAAAAAGTAAGACATAAAGAAAATTTGAATGCAATTTATATGATTTCTTTGTTTTGATTTCTTTGGTTCATCTTCGATGAACAGTAACTTTAGATTGGGTCAATTGGATATAATAACCATCAAAATCATATCGTTTATTAAACTGGTTGAAAAATGGGAGTAATTTGTAAATATAATAACAAAAAAACAGTTCAAAACAAGCAGATAAGACAGGTCAAGCAGCTTAAGTCAATGAAATGGAAAAAAATAGAGGTGATGATTGTGTTTATTCAACCATCTTTATGCGAGCGAAATATTGGTTTGAATCAAACAACCAATAAAACATCCAAACCCAATCAGTTGAAGCAATATAACCAACATTTGCAATTAAAAAACATCACCACAGTGAAAAAGTGCCATAGAAATCATGGTGGTCCATGTCGAGTAGCATCAGTGATAGTAAAGACCAGCCATTGCAACCCACCCACAGCTGCTGAAATACCCAAAGCTTTAAACTGCAAAACATTGTGGTTGAAAGCTACTGTTGGTTTCTATTGTCCAGTGGCATCAAATCAACAGTACTAAAGAGGAGAAGCTGGATGAAGATGGAAGAGTTCTGCTGGTGACCCGAGGTTTTAAGTGGCGGGTTCGGTGGGGCGTCTACTTTTCCCAGCGAACAGTGCGTAAGCGAACAGCGGGTAAAGCGGACAGTGCGTGTATTACATAAGCAAGCTTCTTCCTTTTCCGGATGGCAGGTCGTATATGCTACCCACGTGGACAATTGCTGAGCCAAAGTAGCTGTGTTTGTATGGTCACTGTGCAGCCGAAGAGCCGCCGGACGACGAACCGCGCCTGTGTCTGTTTGCGGCCAAAGAAGAAGCACGCGGCAGAGTGAGATCTGGGGCAGTCTCGACCAATCGGCCATTTTAGTCAGGTGTGTAAGCTGCTCCATCAGTACGGAAAGCTTATCTGGCGACAACTCTCGAAATGGGTCGAAACACAGTGATAGAGCAGTGGAAGAAGGAACTCAAATCAGCTCGAAACAGCTGCAACAGATTATCTGGTTCTGACATCTTTTGGTATAAATATTCTGCAGTTGTCCTCCAGTTCTTGCAGCCCTCATCTACTCCAACTACATCTCATCATCAGTTCTATCTCTTGTGCTTCAAAATGGCCTCAGTGCAATCAACCCCAAAGACTGGTTCTGTTTCTGCATCCACCAAATCCGACCCCAGCCTCACTGTGGAGGTGATCACCTACGACACCTACAAATCAGCCGCTAAATGTCTTCTCAATGCCTTTGTCGATGATACTTTGGACAAGTATTTGTTCAACCATATCAAAGACCACCGCCAACGCCATAAAGCAGAATTGGCTCTATACGAAGCTTATCTCTACTCCCATATCCTAAGAGGTGGTTTGTGTTTGGGCACCAGAAAGAACAGCACCAGCTCTAGCTCTAGCTCTAGTTCAGATGCTTCAGATTCAGAAGTTTCTGATTTCTCCTGTGTATCCATTTGGGCTCCTCCAGATCTTATTATCGAAGATGGTTATCTTACTCTAATTAGATCCGGCTATCTAAGAGTTGCCTGGTTATCTGGTTTTGAAGGCTTTAAAAAAATCTTTACTCAATTATTCAATGTTTTGTCCAACACAAAAGATCGGGTATTAGGCGACGATAACAAATATACTTGGTCTTTAATTTATATTGGCACTGATGTCGATTCCAGGGGCAAGGGCTATGCAAAACATTTAATCAACTACATGTTCAAGCATTATATCGATAACAACAATTACTTGACTTACTTGGAAAGTTCTGCTACCTCAAATATCCCAATTTATAAAAAATTTGGCTTTGAACATATCACCGATGTCTACGTTTACAATCACAATTCAGATTTATCTCTTGAAAGAATAAATAATACAAATTCAAAAGTTATCAATGGCAAACTAGGTGTGAACTATGGTAGACTAGATATTATGGTTAGAGGTTCAAATAAAGGTAAAACACCTTGGAAAAAGGGTGAAATATTCAAAATCCACAACGATACTAATTAATATTACTTTCTTTCTTTCTTTCTTTCTTGCTTTTATTATACTATATTATAATTTACCCATACATATATATGTGCTCATTTATTCATATTCCATTTTATATACCTATCTATATTCTTTATAACATTTCAAACAATGATCAAAATAATTATGATATAATCCTTGGTGTTTGAACCTGTAGAAATTTAAAAACTCGTTTTCATTATACTCAGACTCTAATTCTGGTAATCCCAATCGAATGAACTTTAAGCAATTACAACATTTGACATATATTATCTCAAACTTATCGACTCTTTTAATATACAAACTCTTTGGAATATTTATGATTTGATAAGTCATCTTGTTCTTGCTCATTAAGATTCCATGAGCAAATTTTAAATGATTTAAATATTCTCTATTCTCAATCCATTTATAAAATGAGCATAAATTGCACAAATGGTATTCATTATCAACATTCATATTCATATCCATATACATATCAATATCCATATCCATATCCATATTCATATCCATATTCATATCATCCTTCCTGATTGCTTTTCGGAAATACTTGCATGTAGTAAAACATTTTATTATATCAGCAGCATCAAGTTCAATGGTTGGATTAATGCTATAAATATTGGATATACTGTTCAATTTAAAATTGACTAAATGCTTTATTTTATTCTGATTCAAACTCGGATATTTTTTATTTTTATAATAGTTGTAATTTTCATTATTTTTGTTATTATTTATGTATGTCTTTTTGAGTTTATGGTTATAAAAGTGTCTTGGATGAAGCGATAAATCGGTTATATCATCAAAATTAGTGAAATAAAAATTTGAAAAATAACGGTTTTTGGCATTATGGTTAGCACTATTGCTTTTGTTGTTATGGCCATTGGAACAATTTAGATTTTGATATTCAGGAAAATCATCAATTATAACAGAAGTTTTTGTGGTATTTGAATCCGATTCAATTGAGATCGAATCGTCTAGTTGAAATGAAGTACTATTAAAGTCGATTAAGTTATCATTTTCATTTTCATTTTCATTATCACCACTATTATAGTTATAATGACTCATCTTTATTTGTGCATGTGAAAAAATTGGAGCTGATTTAATTTGGACAATGGAGTCTGTATTTGGGCTGTCCAGTTGATTAATCTTTGGTGCATTTATGTTGAAAGCGGGAGATGATGAAATATTTTGTATATTATTGTTATTGATTAATATTGGTTCTGATGAGGTCAATGAAAGAGCTTTATTGTTATTAATAGCAATGGTAGGATTAAGGATATTATTTTGAGTCTGGTTGGTTGTAGATAAATGATTAGATAAGGAGCTTAAAATTTTGAAGTTATTGGTCAAATTACTTATTTCTGAAACTAATGAATTTGCAGTTGGGGAAGTTTTGGGGATTATATTGCTATTGTTATTATTATTGCTATTAATGTTATTAATGTTATTAATATTATTAATATTATTATTACTAATAATATTGTTGCTAATGTTATTATTAGTTTTATTTAAATCAATTGGTTTGCAGATTGAGTTGATCATTTTTTCATATTCTTCAGCGATATTGATAGTAGTTAAAGTTTACGAGGAAATAAAACAAATTAAATCAATAATCCAGAGGCCAAATTTAGTAGATAATTCAAGGATAAATACAAAACAAGCAAAATAGATAAATTAAACAATAAAAAAAAGCCAAAGGACAGAGGAATTGGATACAATTTAATACCTAGCATATGAGATATAAGTGTAGTTATATTTGAATTGCAACTGAGCTGAAGATAGAAAAAAACCAACCAAATAAAATTGTGCTATTATAAATTAGAAGAAGCTGAAAGCCTGCCCAAAACCCACCAAGTAAATAGGAGCAAGCATTGGAAAGAAGAAAGGATCTGCCTCAAAGAAAGAATCGGCATCAGAAGCAGCAAAAACAGCAAAAGCAGTGCTCCCTCCAGCTTCCTCCAGTTTCCTAATCAGGACACCAATATATCATCCACAAAAACCCAATCGGTGGAGAATGCAGCCCACAACGCTGGCTCGGCACAGCCAAAACCCGGCACTGTGGTTCCATAAACAAGGCAAAGCGACTCAGCCAATACAAAGCTGCGAACCACCATTCGCCATTTTCTGAGTATTGAAGACTGGTATATAAGGGGATGGATTTCTCTAAAAGATTTCTGTTTCTTTTGTTTTTTCGTTATCATACGATAGATTTCATCAGATTACATTTTACTCCAGCTCACTTTTAAACTTATCATAATCNACAATGTCTGCTAACAGTTTCTACGGTTCAGGTTCCGACAAAGGCCAATCAAACCAACAACAACAACAACAACAACAACCAATTGGCGAAGGTCAAGAAGGCGAAAGAGGATTCTTAGCTTCTGTCGCTGGTGCCGGTGCTGGATACTATGCTGGTGGTAAAGCCAAAGACTCCAAATTAGCCAAATTAGGTGGTGCTTTAATCGGTGGTATCTTAGCCAACAAGATCGAAGACCATTTCAAAGATAACAAGAAATAAACGAGAAACATTTTATAATTTATTTGAACTAGTTCAATGTATGGATTCATAGGCCCTTTCGTTTTCGTTTATTTTTTAGTTCTGGCTATTTGCCTCAGATTTAAATTGATTTTATTTTTTTATTTTTTATATACTTTTATACTTATTTATAAACAAGAAATTAGAATCGATATATTTATTTAAGTATTTCCATATAATGGTATATTTGGAGTTGTAGTAATTTGTATATTCGGATGAGTTTGTAAGTTGAATTGAGTTTCATCACTGATTGAGTAATATCATGCTACATTAGATCGGCATTGGATGATGAGGGTGAAACTAACCAATAAAAGTAAATCAAAGTTAAAATTGGAATAATAGGCTGCAGTAATAATATAGTATATATATAGTAAATGTAATAGTCCCAGGAAATAGAAGACTTCGTGGCCAAGCTGGTTAAGGCGTGAGACTGTTAATCTTAAGATCGAGAGTTCGATCCTCTCCGAGGTCGTGCTTTTTTAAACATTTTTTCTAAATGTCACATGATACATTAGTTTTAACTCGATTTTATTAGTTGTGTTGTTGAAATTGATATGAAGTTATTGAGGTGGATTTTAATATTTGAAGATGTTCTTATTATATCTTGAATCAGACAATGATTCCATCCAATAAGCGCAGCCAAAAAATTGGTATTGGATGGCGTTGCAAAATAGCTGAATGAAAATCGTGTTTGAATAGGTTATGCTCAAGCTGTTGATGATTTGATGATTTGATTATTAAGATTTTTAGGTAATAACAGTCGCGGTTGGTGGATAAGTTCTAGGTATCGTTGAAACAATTTGATGACTTCATTTTTGGCAGGGATTTGCATTGATGTTGGTGAGTTTTGAGATTTTGTTGTAATGTTTTATTTAAGAGAGTTTGGTCTATTGACTGTTTCTTACTCTCTTTTCTTTTTTCTTTTGTGTTTGCGGTTAGTGTCAGATGATATTCTGTTATTTAGAGTTCGATTGTTTTCCATTTTTTTTCCAAATTTTCCAAGTGATGAAGTTTGGAGCGAGACCATACTTTGAAAAGATTGCAAAAACAAGAGGTTTTAGATTTCTGAGTTGGGTTGTTGGGAGTACTTAAAATGGTTGTTTCATAGACAGATTTAATCAAGACGGATGTAGGAGTAATGATTATTAATTGGATGAATATGTTTACTTTGATTGCCACATAAATATCCTGGCCAGGACTAATAATTAAAAACGATTGGGACTTGCAAGGTGATTAATTCGCATGAGAAATCAAAATGTTTTCAAAACAATTTTTCAGTTCACTTTCAAAATATCAATCAAAGTGATAATGATTAAGAAAGATGAATGAAGTTTTGCCAACTAAACGTTCTTTGGGTTTTGTCAGCTTAATTCTTGTTGGTTTTTATTATTGATGAACCTTTATTTGAGTAGAATATGAAATGGATTCTTCTATCTCCAAGCTGCGCATGTTTAAACGGTGACCATTTATATGGCAATGGTTCAAAAAAGGCCGAAATGGAAATTACCGTAGCATGGTGACAAAGCGCAAATTGACTACATTTGTAAGAATTCGGGTTATGGGTGTACCAATGCACAGATTTTGGAACCGTTGATGTTTGATCTTTCAACATCTAGAGGGCCACTGAGATCAAGACACAAGTGCCAAATTTTGTGAAATACAACCAATTCATTTAAAACCAAAGGAAACCGGGTTCATTGATCCAGCAGCTGCTGTTTGGTCTGTATGATCCCCTTGATCTTTTCGGTGTACCTGCTACAAACAGAATAGTACAACGATTAATGCTGAGAGATGGTGGCCCGTTTGAAGAGAGACCAATCTGACGTGGTGCCCGGACTTCCAGCTGACTGGGTGCGCTGATTAATGGTGGATGTGCTGACAAAACTGGGCTTGGCTTGACTTTGATGGCAGTTGGAGCAGCTGCTGCGTATGCCAAAGAGCCTCTGCTGCTGGTGCTGCTTCTGCACCACCACAGGCCCTGCAGAACATGGAAGGGTCCTTCTGGATGGTTCCGCAAACGGGACTCGGTGCCTGAGCTGGGCGCGCGCTCCTTGCAGAGCGTGGAGTCAATAGCAGCAGAGAAGCAGGAGGAGCTCTTTTTCGTGTGGTTTCCACGGTGGCTTCCAGGCCATTTATTTTTAGCGGTCCTCTTTCGTGCTGCAAATATCCTTAGGGTTGGTCCCTGTGCTAAGTTTCTTTTCGCAAATTTCACTACATTGCAGGTTGGTTAATCCAACTTTTCCTGTTCAATTACTTTCCCTTTTTACAATTTTTTGAAACTTTCCGAAGACTTATTGATTTTTCAAAATCCATATAAATATAACATTTCTCTTTATCATAGTTGTAATGATTTTTCAGCACCCAAAATCCTGCTTCATATCAACTCATACACTCGTTTTATTTGCCTACCAAATTGTATTCCTTCCAACTCCTTTCAAGCCCTTTTTATGAGATAGATTCCTATCTATCCTGTCCATTCTTTTATATCTAGCAACTTCTATCTTTTTTGAACTGTCTTCAAATCGGCGATAAAAATGAAGTATTTGCTTCCTCTATTACTCTCTATTCTAGCTTACCTAGCGCAGGCCAAACCGGTGGCGGATTCCACCTCCATAAGTGAAGAGGATGAAATCTACTGTCTTGCAGAATATGTCACTTATACCGAAGTGGTTGATTGTAGCTGTGAAACTTGTACGACTGATTATTTTGAGTACACTACAGCTATCGACTGTGATAAATTGACGGATATTTTCACCGACGGAGAACTCGACTACACATTCACCGGAACCTCAACTAATACCGACTTTCTCGAAGCCGGATCTTTATCCAGTTCTCAGACCGACTCTATAACCTCAAGCTCAACTTCATCAACTCCAACTCTATCCGTATCTGATTCACCTGCTTCACCAGGCTCAGGATCCACGATACCATCTGAATCTGTGTCTTCAAGCTCAGACTCCACAATTACTTCTAGCTCTAGTTCATCTTCAATTTCAGAATCAGGATCATCTGCATCAATTTCAGAATCAGGATCATCAGTATCAATTTCAGAATC